>NW_007578093.1:0-27867 GCF_000690725.1 Stegastes partitus | reverse complement strand
GATTTTATTTTTACATAGAAATCAATGTGAACGAAAGACTAAAAAGAAAAACACCAAAACGTGAGTCAGTCTACTTCTGAAGTTAAATCACTTCCAAAATGCAGTCTATGTAGAGAAATAAAGATTAGTGAATAAACAAAGTGCTCATAAAAATGCCTCTGTTGTGCCCTGAACTGAGGTCAGACAACAGGAATGCTGATCAGTGTGTGCCGTTCAAAATAAATGGCTGCTCTGCTTGGGATTGAGGCAGAGAAAAGCTAAGTAGTTTGAAATAAAAATTCCATTGGGCCAACTGGCCAGACTTAGCAGTTTTGAACCCAAAATACTTTTATTCCAACTGTAGATTTTCACTGCTCCCTCAACACTAACAGGCTTGGATTCTGGGCCTTGAGTTGACCCGGAAAATTGCCCAGTGTGATCGGGACTTTAGGCAGCAGTACGCTGAAAAATGACTTTGCCAAACCAAAAAGAGCATTTTCCTCAGTCTGACACTGAGGAAGACATGGCAAGCTTTCTTGTCATGAGAGAAAGTAGTTAAAACAGAGTAAAATAGTTTAGTAAAATTTTTAGCTGTAGGTTGTAGTCACGCAAACCATGAGGAAATTTTGATTTCATTATCTCTAAAGCTGTACTAAACTTGATTTAATTGTAGGATTGAATTGTAATTTCACATAAGCCTGAATATATTGGAGAAAAAAGTTGTTCTGAACCTCTTGTTCCTGTCATGGGACACTGACTTTACAAACTTGGCACGGAAGGTAACATTGGCATTTAATTAGTTCAGGAAACTTCACAAAAAACATCTTAAATTTTATTCTTCCACTGAAGCACAGAGCCATCATCTACGGTTGGCAGTGAGAGATGGATCATTGGCAAGTGAAGGGCTTCGCTCCATGTCATGAGTATTGCTTATACAGCCAGAAGTCCTTGGCCTGACATGAATATCATGAACACAAACCTCTTCAAAGGCACCTTGAAGAACCACTTTACGTTTCCCTAGGGGAGTCGGGGCTTTAAGTTGTACCTGATGTCTCCAACCATCAGTCTGAGGCAAACATGAGCCCAGTTGCAGCAGCTCTGCACAACCAGGTTTTTGTTATGTTCTGTTACATTGATATTAGAAATGGTGGTTTAATAAAAGCACTGCTGCTGATTCAAAAGAAACCTGAACCTATCCTGTGGTGCCTGCCCTCTGCTCTCCTCCCCCCCTACTGCTGTCTCCTTGGCGCTGCAGATATCATCTCGAACCATCTCGGTGAAGCAGTTTTTGTAGAAATTGAAATTGCGAGTTTGGAATGTCCTGACTGCTTACAGTTATGTCGCGGTTTTCACCCACATCTCCCCCAACTCAACTATCCATTCTTCTCTCTATACTGCCTGACATAGGCAGCATTTTTTGCGCAAGTCGCCTCTTCCCATGTATGATTCCATAAACATACTGCAATAACATTTTCTTTCGGCTCTCGAACAATTTCTGGGGAAAGCCGATCCTCCCAAGAGCCAGTGATTAAAGGTGGAAGATCAAAACAGAGAAAATATTAAATTAGGTCCCCAGTAACAATGTTGACGGCCGGCACCTAATGCACAACAGATGTGGGTGCCCTTCAAGACATGCATAACTCTCCCACTAACTCTCCCTCCCAAGTTCCCATTGAAGCTTCACAAAAATAGAAAGAAAACATCAAAGTTGACAAATACGCAGTGGTCCTGTGAGACTTTTTTCCGCTCAAAAATCAGCACAGTGAGAAAGGAAATGTAGCTTCTTTCAAGGCAATGCAAAAAATGTTTGATTGACTAATAAGAGGGTCAGTGTTTGCAGGATGGGGTTTGGTCAGGGGAATCTTTTACCTCATAGGGGCTGGTTTTGGGCGCTGTGATCTCCATTTCACCGCTCACCTCGTCACTCTCCGCAGCATGCTGCCCTTCTCGAGTTTAAATGGTGGAGGTCACTCTAAAATTGTTAAATTGGGTGTAGAAAATAGTGCTCGGCTCCCCACTGTGCCTTTAGTATTGGTATGCCAAAATTGGCTCCTTCTCACAGTGTTTTCTTTGAAACACTGAAAAGTGTGGCCATCAGCCAGCTCTTAAAAGTATGTTGTGTTGTTAGAGGGGCTCTTCCCTGTGAAAACTCCACATTGAAATAGTAAGCTAGTGTATTTCCAAAACATTTAGTTTGAATTTCAACAGTCTGTGTTGTTTTTTTTGTTTTTTTTAAGATGATAAAGTTTCCAACTCCAAAGAGGTTTTCAAACATTTGAAATATCAGCAAAATTATGTTTGAGATACTCTTAACTAAGTCAGTCTAAACAAAGTCAGACTGTGAACATGAAATTAAAATCTTTTCACATTGAATTACACTGGGATGTTAGTAAAGGTGCAAATTTCATAGTTGAAGACCAAACTTTGACATAGCTTATAGTGACATTTTTATGATTCTATTCTCATTCAGATTTCTTTTTTTATTGTTCAATGATGCAATTTTGGACTTGTTTAAAAACTTTGATACACAATGACGGACTGTTTTTTACAGAGACACACATGGGATCAGTACTGTAATATTCCTCATTGAATATTTCTGACATAGATTTACACAAGTTTAAAAACTACTTCTTAGAGAGAGAATAAAGAACAGTAATCATATAGGAAATAATAAGCAAAATCATGACTATTACATATTGTCAAATAAGGCAATGTAGAGTCCTATTGTAGTCTCATTTTATTGTGAACCCCATGTCAGTGTGTAATCTGTCGTTTCATGTTTAGTTTCTGCTCTGTCACAAAATATGTAGGCACGAAGGTAAAACATGCTCACATACAGCTGTCAAAGCCAAGTCTGCACTGAGTGATTTGCAGGGATCACCCCGAGATGAACGGTGCCGCTAAATGGCCTCTTTACCAGTTGGCCTAATCTCAGCACTGTTTTCGCATGAAAGCCGGGCACAAATTGAATTTTGAGGCATCTGCTGTCAGGCCTGAGCACAATTTTGATTTTGTTTCGCTGCATGCAACAATATGTTTTTGAATGATTCGTGAAACAAATGAGGAAAAAGTGGTGAAACGCAGATTTACAGATGTGTGTCAAGCTCTAAGTCAGGAGATGGACGCCAGATACGCTGCAGACTAGATTGTTTTAGCCGAACAAAAGTAGTGTCAAGCCGAATAGACGAAGGCTCAATTTGAATATTTAAACATGTAGTGAAAGTAAAGCAGAAGCTTTGGACCCTTTGTCAAGAATGTTATAAGGCTTTGTCATTAGACAGTCTTAGTTGTTGTGATTTACAATCACTGAAACACTACCAATACAAATCACAGCAGGCTGCATGCTTGACCCTGACACTCCAAAATACACAGTCTGAACCACGAAAACTACAACAGATGTGTACTCATCTACTTAAACAGATGACAGCTCTAGAAGAAGCTAGTGTGCTTTTTGTTATAGATTAAGATGCTGAAATAAGTCATGGGGTATTAATTACGATTCATATTGATTCCGAATGCACTAAGTGAAACTAAAGCAGATAATGCTGTTTAAATAACAGTAAACATATTGGTTTTCAGTTGTGGTGACCATTCATCCACAGTATATTAAAGACATTTTTGAGGTAAAGGTCAAGAGTTGGCTGGTCATAGTCATATTTCTCTTTTATTGTGCTTTGATTATTGTAATATTGTGGGAGTCTGTCATCCACTCAGCTGAAAAGTCTGTACTTTCCAGGTATACACTTTCCAGACATTCCTCAGATTATATGCCTTCACTCAAATCAATCAGGCTGTTTCAGTTTTTTTGTTTTTTTTTACACACACAGTGCTTGTGGTTTTTGTCTTTCTGGAAGGTTTTTTTTCCTTGGCCACCTCTTGTCAGACAAAATTTTGAATTAGGAGAAGGAGGGTGATTTTCTTTTCAGAAGCACCCTTACTAATTCAGTAATTTGTAATCTATTATATACAGTAGAGAAATCATCTTGTCGTCTTCAAATTAAGTTACATTTTGCACATTTAATATTATGCTAGATGATTTTTAATAATTGGGTTGTCACATATTCACATATTCCTGTTTGCCCTTAAATATTCTTGTTATTGTCAGAAAGTCTTGGCATATGTCTTTTGGGGATTTTTTTAGGTTGCGCTAAACTATTTAATAAAGAACTTTATATCTAGCATCAGTTGTTATGTCTATTATAAGAATTTGATGTATTTGCTGCATATTGGTTGGGCTGGAGGGAAAATTATAGAAGTTCACAGATCCAATGGTTTCCTGGATGTGCTTTTTTCCATATTACTATCAATTAACTAACTAATTATAATATTTACAGCATACACCTTTTTTTCATCTCTATTGTGTTTTAAGTGGTTAAAACGAAGCTACTGATAGCACACATGTCACATGTACACACACACTAATCACACAAAGTAAAATTGCACACAGTGAATTAGTGAATCAGACTCAGCACCGGCTGGATATTAACACCGACTGAGAGTAAGGGATGGATGTGACGGGACCCCAAAAAGTATGACAGAAAGAGATCTTCTTGCTCACAAGCAGTACATAATCCTGCTCCCTAAGGAATCCCAATACGTGCTACCCTAAACATCAGATTTGAATTCCTTAAATACTGTATTTGGATCTGACTGGAGATTTTGTTTGTTCTCAGTGACTTACATATATATATATCATAATGTATACTGGAGCACTTCTGCTTTCTTTTTGAAATACCTGCTCTGCTTATCTGATGTTGACTTCTCACTCAGTGCCACCTGTCCATAACACAGGCAGCCTGAGCCACAGTTAATGATTAGAGCTGGTTTTTGACTTTTTCACTAAAGCGTTAATGCACATAATGGGTTATGGAAACATGTTTTTCAAATAAGTAATGTTGTAGCAAATATTAAACTCAAATGATGAATCAGCTGGTTCTCTTTTATTCATTGTCTTCATCTCCAGATACCATGAAACATGGCCAACATCAGCTAACATGAAAGAATAATTACAACTTGCCTGAAATTTAAAAAAAAAAAATGCTCCAGAAGACTTCTTTTTCCCTCTTAGATGGCCAAAGTTTTGTTTCTTTTTTTCCTTTGAGGTTTTTTTTTTTTAGTGGTTGGCAAACAAGTGGTTTTGTTTCTGACTTCTTCTACTCTGTTTTTTGTAGAGCCATATGTAACGTAGCCTGTACCGCCACCTTCTGACGACACTATACAGCCTCGTATATTTGCTCCAAAGCAGTTAATGGAAACAAGCTTAATTTGCATTTTATTTTTTTATTATTTAATGCAACATTTTAAAAGTTTGCTTCAAATTCACTTGACAATTATATGGAGCCACGGCTATTGCCTTTGTGTGTACTCGATTATTTTGTCCTCAATCGTGTTTGGTTTTTTTTTTTTAGTTAAATGTGACAGCCCTTGCCTTTACATCTGTTTTATATGAAATTGATTGTTGAAATGTGATTGCTCTCAAATGCAACAAAAGAGTTTCCATTGATACTGGTCCAAAGCAGACGACAAGACCTTTCTCAGTGGGGATGTCCCCAACATAGTCCGTCTTACTGAGCTCCAGCAGTAGGAAAGTTACAGATTGTGACTGACAAAAAAGGCCTGATTTGTCACAGTTTGTTGTGAATGGGAGAAATATTACAGTCATGCAGCACAATGGTTGTGATTGTTTCAGTTGTGTACTCTTTGCAACATGCAGTGCCTTTGCTCATATTCATTGGTGTTGCAACATCTTTAATATATGATTCAGACTCTCCATAGCTTTAACAATGTTTGGTTGGCATTTTATATCCATGCTTGATTTGACTTACCGCATCTTTGAATCTAAATAAATGATGTAGTAAAATCATAACAAATTAATACAGCTTTAGCACATATCAAAAACGGTCAAAGACCCCATTCAACGATGTTCCTAAAAGCTGTGTTTGATTGTATTTTGTTTGTTTATAGAGCTGACTAAAGCGTTCTAACTGTGAATAGGCATGAGAAGACAAAACCCCAACCCATTAGAGAGTCAGACATAAACATGATAATAAAGTCAACATGTGGCACAGTCTTCTGCACTGAAGCATCCTCTCTGTATCAGGCCCACATACCTAAACACAACATGGCATGGCGTCAGTGTGGATAGCCCACGGTCAGGACACACAGGGACTTAAACCAAAGCAGGGCAGTCATCATCAAATTCTGTCAGTTACCTGGATTTAACAAAACAAAGAGCCATCCAAGCTCTTTAGAAATCTGCCAGCTAAGCCTTTTCTCTTTTCTTCCTCATAATAATCCCCCCTGATGGTTTGTTTGGGCTCAGTCAGGGCTGGAGGGAAGCAGGGGGAAGGAGAAAGTGAGGAGGTAAAGTGGGGGTCTTTGATGATGACGAGATTAGATATAGCCCGGCAGACTGTCTCCTCCCTGCCTTCGCTGCAAGCTCTGCCACACACACACACACACACACACACCTATGGCTGCTGCACACGCACACACACACACGCGCTCACATATAGCTGCGTACACATATATATGGTGAGCTGCATGCACAAGGCCACCCCCTTCCTCATTGTTGAGGAATTACTTGCTCTTTAAGGTCTTAAGTTACAAGAGCAATTGATCCCTCTGACCCCCTGCAAACCCTTGAGGTTGTGCTGGGAATCTGAGCTCCAATGTATACACACAGGAGACAGCTCAACCCCCAGAGCAGCAGTCCCGACACTCCCCGGCACCCCTGCAACACACACACACTCTTCTGCCGCTTGTTTGTTTTCTGATTCAGCATGTTTCAATGCTGTGGATTTAGCACTGCCTGCTGGTCAGAAAGGTGTAGTACCACCAACAGAGTTTTGCAGCCAAGTATACCTTGTGCATAAATACAAAGCTGATGCCAAGTGCTAACTGCAACCAGAAAACATAGTTTATAGTAAAAGATAAATTAGTCATGTCATGTTTAAGAGTTTGTATTTTCCACCTTGTGGCAAGCCAAGGAGAACTTTATTGAAACTCAGAAATGTGCTTCCATTGTGGCTGTCCTGGCTTATAAATAACAGTTTTTTACCACCAGAGCTGGTTCTGCTTAAGTAGAGTCAAAGGTAGGGCTAATTTGCAATTAGGAAACTGCAAAAGCTGCAATTTAGTGATATAGGAGATGTGGCTATTAAATAATGAGACTGGTGTTTTAATTCAGTTTTATTCAGTTCAAGCTGATTGAAACTTCAGGCATGCATGCTGTGGTTTGAATGACACAAGTCCAGTCTCAGTATTTAATCGCTACACCTCATGCATTTTTACAACATGTTGGACCTGGGATTTAAACTGTCCTGTCAGTGGTTTTACAAATTAATGCCCTCATCCTTGTGTGACGATCACACATTTGATGTTTTCTCATGTGGCCATACACATGTTTTAAACCTAATACACACTGAATATTGACCTCAAGCTTGAGTTTAAAAAATATTTTGGTAATCAGATTACACTTGGAGTTTCTGTATCAAGAAAATTTCAATAAGATATTTTCTATTAATCGTTTAGCCTCAGTCAAAGACAAAGATCATGTCATGAGAAACTCCTAACAATGATGCTTCTATAGCACAAAAAGGCCCAGGCTAATCTGAAGTCATTTCAAGACATGTAGGATAGATTTCAAATATTTTCTCAGAAACCTTGAAGCCCAAGCTGATGCTGTAAAGTGTTGCATCCCAAACACTAAAAATATTCAGTTTTCTGTCATTAAATACTAAGAAAATGTGATTATACACACATTATTTAAAGAATTCATCCAGTCACTTATCACAATAGATGTAATTTAAAAAGTATTTCAGCTCTAGATTACTTTAAACAAAGATAAAGATGAAACTTCACATTTAACTATACTTGCTCCAATCAAAATGACCCTTAAAGACTATAAATCACAGAGCACAAGCTAAAATACTTGCAGCTCACAATGTAGAAGAATTTTAAATAGAAACCCAAAAACAAGATATTCTAAAATTTGCTGAGAGCACTTTCACTAAGTTTGCTAAAAAGATCAACAAGTCTTGCTTCCTCATTCACTGAAACGCTACATTACTAAAAATGTTTTGGACAATTTCCATCCATAAGAAAGGTTCTGTTCTCCCTGAACCCCTCTTCTAAGCTCAACTGCACTGAACAATTAACTCTTGACCTCAAATAATTGTATTATTACAAGGGTCGGCCTGCCTTAACAGCCCTTGCCTGCGCTAGCATGTCCCCCACAGCCGCGTCGTACGTCACTGAGTTACCTTCTAAACCAAATAAGGAGTTCTGGGTTTCTAACAAATTGCTCAGCTCTGTTTACCTTGACACCTTTGAAGGTGAAAAACTTGTCATTTCTCAAACGCCAGCTCAAATGAAACACTGCTTCAGGTCCCTGTGACGCGAGGAATGAATGTTTAGAGACATTATTAGACGTCTGGTGCCAGGTTACGCTTTACAGCCAAGGCAATTTGATAATTGAGGTTGTTAGAGTGAAAAGGCTGAAGGCTGAAGACAGCATCGTTATGCTATGAAAATAATCCCCCACGCTCTGTGGTCGCTGTCACAGTCAAACTCATTGTGTCATTTTTCAATCCTGGGCTTGTCTAAGTTCTGTCTTGTTGTGGATCCAACAGAGCCTGCTGTGTGTGCATTCACACCCACTTGTACCCTGCCAGCAGAACCTTGTGGACAGGGAAGCAATTTGGTCTTTTTTAATATTTGACTGAATTACAGGAGCAAATATTGGATTGAACCAAGTTTCCTCTGGTTTCTCTGTACACACACACTGTCACACACACACTTGGACATTTTCTTGGTGATAAATAGTAACAGATCATGAATTTAAAGCTTATTAGAGCTCGCTCTGTCAGTGCTCTGTATGCTGCAGTTTATGGTTTTTATTTATGAGAGCTGTGTGACGAGGAAATTGCAGGTTTGATTTTTGTATGTCCTGGCATTGATGAGTTGTCATGAGTAAATATTGAAAATTCACAGAGATAGACAGACATTGGTCGCCTGTCGCAGCCAATAAATATTAAATTATGCATTTACTCTGGCTGTGTCTGAATGTAGCAGAGAGAAAATAGTTTCCTGGTACATGCCAGAAACTCTTCCTAAACTGTGTTGACTGTGTTAACATATTTGAAGGAGGAATTGAGGGATGGCATTTAAAGAGACTCGTTGACATGAAGGCAATGAAGTCAAGTAACGCTGCTTCTCACTTTATCTTGGCAGATCACGAACATCACCAAGCTCAAAGAGTTTCTGCTGCAACACAGAAAAGATTACGTGAGCGCCGGAAGGTAAGCCTCTCCAAACAGTCACAGTAATCCACCACAATCAACAACAGCAGCGGCAAAACCCTTCAAGGCTGCAGGAAACGCTGATGAGAGGGAAAACACTTTGATTCTGACAAAAATTCTGAATAGGTCAGGAGTCAGGGTTATTTGATGGGACTTTTTAAATATGTCTTCAGTGCCTGTGTGTGCTGCAGGGGCTGGCCGCTGGCACAAGGTCAGCAGCAAGTAGGGTGGTCTATAGCGGCAGGCTCCAGTCTAATTGTCTGGAATAATTGAGCTGCAACCAAGTGGAGAACAAATCACGCCCAGGGACTAATCCAGGCCTTCCTCTCTTCAAGGCCCCTCTGTGTTTCGTAGGTGTGGGTGTGTGGAGCAGCCGATGTTTTGTAAGATTTGTTGATAAAGCCTCAACAGAACGCATTAACTAAACATTAAGGATGCCAGTGGGTGGAGTGCAGTCGTATTTAGCGGTGGGAAAATCCACTGATATGTGTGTTAGTCTCATACCTTCATCCTTCAGCTGTTCCTGTCCTCCAATTTTCTAATTAACTTCTTTTCCTGATAGAATAATTCTGAACTATGGATTATAAACTGAATTAGTTTAGCTGGTCATCATTGTAGGTGAAAGCAAAAACCGGAGGGATGGTGCCTTAGAATAGAATACAGGCAATTCAGTTTTAATGACATTATACAATGGTAACTTAATCAAACCTTTAATCCTTCAGTTGTTCTCCATAAATAAGACATGCTCAGTGGCATGTTTTCTCACTGCATCTTCAGTCTTGCATGTTTTTTTGTTTTTATGAAGGAGATTGTTATTTTCTCTCTTTGCTAGTCTGTCAGTTATTTTTCATGTCTCTAGACAGATGCTGTTTTTTTGTTCAACTAGCAGCCCAGATCCCTACAGTATAAAGAAAATGTCTTAAATGTCTAATCAATTATGAAAATAGTTGCTGATTTTTTTCAAGGTTACACATTTACACAGACTTTTTGCATAAATTTGCTTTCTTAAACTAATCAAAGTAATCCCAAAATCCAATCCACCTTAACAACACAAAGAATAGATTCCCTGCTTTCTGTGTGCTGTTTCCAGTAGCTCTGTGTGATTTTAAGTAAGTAGAAAAACTGTGCGTTAAGCCTTGAATATACTCGTGGACACCACAGACATACAGCTGATGTTATTAAACTACTTTCTAGTTCGCTTGAAGTCCACTTGGAGGATTCCGTTCTGTCCATGCACAGTAGATCAGCATGTGCATGTTACACACCTCCCACTACTGCATCTGTGGAATACATAGATACGACCTATTGTGCATGTATGGAACAAAATCTTCCGTGCATATTAGAAAAGTAGCATAATAATAACCACAACTACATGTCCGTGGTGGTCACACTAAGACCTATAGTCAAGGCTTCACTCTGGCCTTAGAAGTTGATCAGATTGTGGCGTTATTTCTATCACTTGATGATAAGTAGTTCTTCCCACTGTTTGTGAAATTTGCCTTTTTTCCTTGTTCAGATTCAGATTCTTTATTGTCATCGTATAGACATGTGAATTTAAGGACACCGTGCTCGATGAATATAGTCAAAGCAGAAAAATATTAAAAAGTGTAGTGATCTCCAAACTCAAAGGTGAACGGTTGTGGATAAGTGCTGTGTGATGCCTTTGACGTCTGAGTCAAAGATGCAACTGTAAGTTGTTGTCTGTGCTTGTCCCTGATTCTGGGCTTAAGTTTGGCTTAAATTCATACTCACCTGTTTTGCTAAGAGGTTGCTGCATATTTCGTATGTTATATGGTTAATGGTTATAGTTAATACCTTAGTAATAACTGTAAGTTTAAACAGACCATACCTTCCTTGTCTGTTTTTGTGTTTTAAAAATGGACCTTGAAGGTTTTTATGCCATCTCTATACGGGGACACGATACAAGTTTCTCACCATACAGGAGTTAAGGTTTCCTCAAAGCTGTTTAGTTTCCACTCGTCGTGCAAAAACATTAGAAAATCTTAACTTGCTCATTTATGTTGGCATTAGTGTATTGGTTTGATATTAAATAGTCTGAAGACTTCCTCTGCCATCCACTTAGTGCATGGTGGGATGTGCCCCTGCTCAAAATGACTGTGACTGGGAGTATTTGAAGTAGAGAATGTTTAAAACTATGCAAGAAATGGGAGGAGAAAGAAGTTTTTCATTACCAGTAATTACACCAGAACTTCACCAAGTCTATAACTTGACAAGATAACATTGAAGTTACTGTGCACCAAGTTTCTATTTAAACTGATCTTGTGTATTTTACAGTCTTATTTCATCAGATCTTACCCGCATGACGGACAGTGAAAGAGACCAGATCGACCAGGATGCTCAGATCTTCATGCGAACGTGTTCTGAAGCCATCAAGCAGCTACGCAATGAGGGTGTGTGTTTTATTACAGTGCAACTCAAATAATATGGGAAATAAAGTTATAATGCCAGGAGATGCTGGTACTGCCTTGCATATGCAGCACACTTTACAGTTTACAGCTCATTGATTTTAAAAACTCTGATCAGTGTGTGTTGTTACTTGAGTTTGGAGTTATTTTTAATAAGGAGTCATTTTACTGTTGTCACCACAGCGGAGAAGCAGGTGACGTCAGCTCAGATAAAGGAGCACAGGGGGGCAGTGCTGGACCTCGTAGAGATGTATCTGAAAGGTGAGTTTGCGCAATTAATTCCTGTATAACATATACATACGAGCAAGTTCAGACTGAACTTGTCATGCACTAAGTCTTTAATGGACTATTTTAAATGTTTAGGAGCTCATATCATGTCTGTCTTTGTGATTGTTTTCAAGGTGTATGTAAAATCTACTCTGAGCAGAGAGCAATTAGAGTCAAGCGAATGGTGGACAAGAAGCGGCTGTGAGTATTTCCAAAACCTCTTTTGTTTTTTGTTTTTGTACAATATCTCTCATCCCTCATTTTAAGGTTGCTGAGACTGTTGAAACTGCTTTGAAATTCACATAACCTCATGGTCTGTGGTTTCAGATCGAGACTGGCACCAGAGCAGCACAGTCGAGTGGAGAAAACTGTGGAGGCTGAGCCCACACAGGAGAAGATTGTCAAGGAGGAAAGTTCTGGTAAGTTAGTGAGTCTCCAGAGACACTGGGCTCTGCTCGTTTGAAGGCTCAAAGACTACACAAGCAAACCCTCTGCTGCACATGGCTACTTTGTGAACAGTGAATTATGCTTTACTGCTTTGATGTTTGCCGCATTTTGCCATTTTTTTCTACAATGGGCTCTTTAATTTAGAAAATCAGGAAGTTATATATACCTCCATTTTAGTTTTAAAGCAAGAATGCAATACTTGAAACAATATTTAACATGAGCCAGTAAAAGAGAAGAAAATAATAAGAAACATTGTAAAAAAAACAATGCATGCATTAGAATAGATAGATGGTCTATGTCATGGTCTCATGGTACTTTGCTATTACACAGGACGATCCATTGTGACTACTTTAATAAAACCACAGCCAACTACATTACAACCATTTACAACACTAAAAAAGTTGGAAGATAAATAAACATTCAAACTGGTCTCAATTACCATTTTTAAGACGATTTTCATTCATACCCTCATCCCATTCCTCACAAGAGGGAATATCTGCCGACTTCTTCAACTTAATTCCACCTTAACTGAAAACAGTTACATTACATGTATTATCTTGTAGTAGATGTATTAGGCATGTGCATATTAGTGTTTAATTATCACAATAGAAATGGCTTAATAGTTTAATGATAGTGAGACGCAATGATAATTTACTGCCATTATGTCGACTGGATTTTTATGTCACCTTGAACTGCTTGAAGACACTATTTCCTGGAACTTATGGAACAAAATGACAATTGACAGTGGGCAATTTAAAACTTAACTTCTGTTCAACTAATTTTCATTTAATAACTACACATAATTGCAGTCGTGCTTGTTAAAGTTACAACTAACTGTACTTAGAGCTCTTAGGTCCTGTTTGATGAAATATAAAGTAGATAACCCAATTAAATACATCCATTTTAATAACTACTCAGTTTTATATTTTTCCATTGAAAAAGGAGAAGTGTTAACAGTTCTATTGTAACACGAAGATTTATTCATTTGGCATTTGTAATTCTCTTGCTGTAGAGAAGAGTGTGTCTGAGGTCCTGGATGAGCCTGTCAACCCCTGGGAGGAGGGCCGAGTGGAGGATGAGCTCTCTCCTGAGGAGATCCAGATGGTGTGGCACCTCAGAAGTCATTATTAACATTATGCACGACACAAAATGTCAATTTTTCTATTGGTCCTGTGTGTCTCATAAAGATGCATTTATGTTTAGATGGTGTCTAAATGCACAGGTACTTTAGTCATTGCTTTACTCAGGAGGTTTGTAGGAATTAAATATGTAGCGGGACAATTAGCATTTGTCATGACAAAAGTAGTGTACAGACATCACTTAATAAATCCAGATGAGGGTTTGCAGCTCAGATAATGCAACTTATCCAAAAGAAATGTTAATCTCTGACTTCTGTGTTGTGCATCACTGATGAAGATATTCAACTGTGCTTTTGTCTAGTTTGAGCAGGAAAACCAGAGATTGATCAGTGAGATGAACAGTCTGGTGGATGAAGTGAGGTGAGGCTCCATTCAACTCACATCTCTTTTTAATACGAGTACCAGGGTAGGCCAGTGTTTTCATTCTGTTCACGAGTACAGTGAATGATGATGTGAATGGTAAACTATTTATTGGGGGACTGTAATAATGGAGAGACACTCTTCGGTATATGTTACACCGTGTCACACAATTACATGGTCCTAGTGATTGAAACACCAGCTGAACAAGACAACAATTATATGAAAAGCCAGATGTCAATGCTCACTGGATTAAAATGACCCAAGGACATGGGTGTTTTCAGATGACATTATTACTGTGGTAGCCAGTGAAAATCACTGACATGTTCGTTCCAGATGGAACAAAACTCCTGAGGTTCTGAGGTGAAAATCACCAAACACCACACCTACCCCAGCAACACTAACGCCATCTGGAAAGGCTTATATATGCTAGACTGGCTGTTTTCATGGGATATTTCATGCTTACGTTTTGTACCCACCAGGCAAATCGAGGGGAAGGTGGTGGAAATATCGAGACTTCAGGAGATCTTTGCTGAGAAAGTCTTGCAACAAGTGAGCTGAGTTCCTTCTGTTTCATTCACTCAGTCACTTAGGTGCACAGTGTTTTGACAGGAGGTTGTGCACAAATTGATCATCCATCTCACTTTCTGTGACAGGAAACTGAGATAGACAGTATTCATCAACTAGTTGTGGGTGCGACAGAGAACGTCAAAGAAGGCAATGAGGATATACGAGAGGTATGTACTAAATGAAAAAGAGAACATTTGCTTTTGGTCAGTATTAGTAAATTTAATCTGTAAAATGTCATTCTTTTTTCTTCTTTTTCAAGGCAATCAAAAACAACGCTGGCTTCAGAGTATGGATCCTTTTCTTCCTCGTTATGTGCTCCTTCTCTCTGCTCTTCCTGGACTGGTACGACAGCTAGCACAACTGGACAATGGACTCTGTGCGATAGGAAACTGCCTAAAGCTAGTGATGACAACACTGAGACTGACTGTACGGTTTATTTTGCTGGATCTGGTGGACAACTTGTTTGTCACGAAGATTGTGTCTTCAAGCAGAGACATCAATTTGTTGGTCCCTATTAATCTTTGTCTGCGCTTTCAGGGTGGCTTTGATTTATTAGTGCACTTCTGTGGAGGCAAACTTTGTCTGGAGCACCATGTCCACTTTAACAGTTTGTCCAGAGGTTGGACAGTCGGTCTTTCTCTACCACTAAACTGATAATGGTTTGTTTGACAGCCACTATTTTTGTGAAACTGAAAAAAGCAAAACAGGTCTTGTTTCTGCTGGTCCCTTTTGAAGCAGACTTCAGTGCGCTAGAAGACACTTGCACTTCTCATGTATGTGAGTAGATTGGAGATTTGTCCCACAATGATAGACTGTAACTCATATTTCACTCTCAAATGCTGAGAATGTTTTTCTGTTTAGGCAAATGTCAACAGCAGAAAATTTTATTTGGCATCTTTGTCAGCATAACTGTACCGACATACCACTTACATTCTAGTAAAACTAAGCAATTCTCCTAATTGAATTTTGTATGTTTTTTCCTTACTTCAGGCACTCATTCATTTTATCATATTTGATTTATTTTATATTGTGTGTTGGGCTTTTAGATAACATCAAGAGCAGCAGAAAGCCACAGCCTGTCTTGGTTTATGTCAGCGAAGGAAAAGAGCCTGTTGACTCCTGATATTTCTGCTAATCTGTTTATTAGGATTAACCTAGATTCTAGTGACAGCATTAAAGCGCTTTGAAATTTTTTCTTTGATCTGAACTCAAGGGAACGGGAACTGTTAACTGTATTTATTTCCTGCACTGAGGGAGTTTTAGCTGCACTGACAAGATTTACTCTCAAAATAATTAATGTAAATGTTCTTTTACATACATGGATTCCACAGAGACGTCGATGTGAAATGTGGGCACTTTATTTCAGTTTTTCATTTAACATTTTATGTAGCAAATGCACTTCAATGGTAACCATTACATCGTTTGAAAAAGGTACATAATTTGTGACAGTTTAAGTTATTTGACAAATACAGAAAAAAGCAACAGGACAAGCAACTACTGTCAGATTGTTCCACTACATCAACCTAACTCTAGTATCTGTGATGGCTTCTAATAGCCATCTATGGTGATGTTAATCAATGCGAAGCATTGCACAATACAGTGTCTTTACTAGCAATGCAAAAACATTCAATACAGTAGCATAAAAGTTATGCTATCAAAAGTAACTATTAAATAACTTTCATGGAGCCAGCAAAGAAAAAGCACATGGTGGTCACAAAAAGTTCAAATGAATGGAGACAATCATTAATGTCTTGAAAAGACTTGATGGATCAAATACTAAAAACTCTATAACAGCACTATATGCAGAGAGCAGTATGGGCTGACTCAACACAACACAATTAAAATATTCTTTTTCCGCTGGTATGTTTCCTCCAGGTCAAGCCTCAACTTTTCACAATATCGTAACAGTAAGATATTTTGACACAGATGACCTCAGTGGCAAATATGCTGCAACTTTGTTGCTTCATGAGACGTTTACCATTTACCTGACCTCCAGAGGTCTGACATGCTCTGCCAGTACTTGGAAAAAACAAAAGAGAGATTCAAAGCAAAATGATTGTTATTAGTCGTGCGTGCATGTGCGTTAAAAACAAGCGACGCAGACACGAAATGGTTCACAGTCATTTCACAATCAGAGTACTAAAGTGAGTTCTGTTACATATGTGTATGTACAAAGACAGTGGGTGTGTGTGTCAGTGTTTGTGGTTCTGGGGCTTTTTCTACACATTTGCCACTCTGTTTTAAAATGTAAATAAATAACAACATATGCGATTCAAACAAACCATGAATCCACTCCACTGTAAGCCTCGCTTTGCTTCAGATATGTTCAAAATTTCCACAGATTTCCTGCTACAGAACACACCAGCTGATCAAACTACATCGACAAGGCAGCAGAGCACCTCAGGCAAGAGAAGCTGATGTTTCACCCACAGAAAGCCAGGTGACTCTGAGGTTTGCTTGAATGGCACAACCATATTATTTATTTTCTGCAGCAGGGGGAGGCCACCTCCTGACCCCAGGTTGGTTAAGCCAGTTTCTGGGCAGTCTCCGTCTCCTGCTGAGTGACCTTCTCCTCAGACATGATGGTCATCCATGGTGATACTGACCGAGTGATGGTCTGCTTAGCTATGTTGTAGTGGTTGATGAGGGTAAAGAGACGTCCACGGCCCCCAGGGCCCTGAGGGGGGTAGTTGCCATACAGCCCAGCTGGCATGCAGCGACCTTGCTGCTTCAGGGAGAAAGAATTAAACATACCAGGAGACGATAAATCATCCAGTTTGCACAATGGGTGAGTAAAAAGTGAAATGACACAAAGTGTAATGAAGTTGTACAAAAAAAACGTTTCACAGTTGGATTAGACACAGGACTGAATGACAGAAACAAAATGGGGTTGTGCCGTTAATCACAAGAGCAAAAGACCACAATTTACATCAAAGACAGACAAGAAAAACAAGACGACATGCTAAATGTGATTACCTAAGTCACACAAGCATCAGTGCAAATGGACCAGGGTGAATAATGAAATGAGGCAGCACCCAGTAACCTTAACCAAAGCACCAAGGTTTAGTGAGACAGCTGCAGCTACAAGTGACAACTGTGGGATAATGCAAAATGCTACACGACTGAACAGTGAAAACGGACAAAGTCAGCACACTCAACATTGTCTTTTACATTAAGTTAATTAGCCGCCATAAGCTAGTGGTCATATCGGACCAGTAAGGCTGAATCAGCAAAAGCCACTCACTATGCTGAATTGGGCAGTGGTGTGTTTGATTGCTTATTAATTCATCTTCTCATCTGTAATAACAAAGATTTTTTTCTTTTCTTTTAAAAGTTGCAGAGTCTCACTACATAGACTCACTGATAGTTGCACAGGAGTAGTGATATAATTAAAACGACACCTTCAAAATAGAAAATCATTCTATTAAAGGTCAGATCTACAAAGAACAAACAATTGACTGAATGTCAGATAATTAAAGGGCAGATCTGAGGGAAAATAAAACTCACTTAAATTTCTTTTGATTGTGAAAACGTCTCTTGGTAAAATCAGAAAAATAACAACCCTTTATTTTTTTGGCTTCATTGCAATGCATTGTCATAAAAACACTATTAGACCAGGTTGTAATATCAGCACATATTGTATAATAAACTCTACTTAAACTGCACTTCTTAAAGCAATGCTATAAAAATGATTTACAAGACAAAAAGCAAACGTTTGCCCAGAACTCTAACATGAGATACAGACAAAATAATGAAACTGCAGCGTTGTTCATGCGTTGCCATCAGGCGCCGCCACACACAAAAGAATGCTCATATGTGTTTACCGTGTAAACAAAGCTGTCAGGACACGGCTGCTCATACTGGTAGACCTTGTAGACGACCAGGAACACCACACACACCAGGAAAGCCAGGGCACAGATCACCAGCAAGGTCACCTAAAGGAGAAGCGCAGCAACGTCATCGTCAGCACAAGACGTACGTGACAGCTCAGTTAGAGGACACCACAAATAGACCATATCAGTCTTAATGAAAGGAAATGACTGGTGTGCCAGAGCAGATTTTTATTTGTTTATCATCTCTTGAAGGTTGAACAGCATGAAATGTGTGCATACACGGACGTACATACAGCAGTGACAGTAACAGCCAGTCAGGGCTTTGGGATTTTCTGCACAATAGTAACTCGACAAGCAAACGGCTTGTGTGACCATCTGTACAGCCCGGCTCCTACCTCTCAGGGGAGTTATGTAACAGCTACTGGTGTTTCTGGGTAGTGGGAGAGGGAAAAAGACGAGGTGTGGGAGAAATGGCCTCATTATTGCCTAAGATGTTAAGCCCCAAAGGTGCGCTCGAGCTGTTCTTACAGTACGGATGATTAGGATGTTGTTTTGCGTGCTTGTGTAGAAATTTGAAGCAATGCCAGAGAAATAGTTCTATATTCATGTAATTACACTGATACAACAGAGAAATAGTGCTCTGTCAGAATGATCTTGAGGATTTCTTGGACAGGGAGCAAGGTGTCACCAAGTGCTGTGTGTATAAACATGAATAAAACGATGCTCTTTTTTTTTATCTATCTGGTTGAATCCTGTAGTTACACAGCAGAGCAGACAGTACAACGTGTACGAGGCAGAGCAACAGGAGCTTATGAAAGGGACTATCTGCGATGAAAGGCCTGCCTGCAGCATTTCAAAGCACCGATGTGACGATACAAGCTGTGTTCTCGGAGACAGCAATGTGCCTCTGCCTTTCAGATGTTTGAGAATTAAAGCTTTGTAAAGGAAGCTTGACACACCTCGAGGAGACAATTTCATCTGTTGATTCCGACTGAGCGCTGCAGTCTGCATGCAGAAGAGTTTTACGAATTCGGAAAGAAAGTCTTTAATATATGCAAGTTAAGTCAACCAACTCTGTGTTTTTTCTCTTTTGCAAATCTGTGTGTTTTAACAATTCTATAGGTGTGAACAGAGAAACACATCTGCCGACCAGGGGGGCGTAAAGGGAGGTGGAGGAGATGCTGTCATTTGGAGGCCATCGCCATGGCAGCAGCTGAATTAATGAGAGTTTCAGGGCGGGGTTAAGTGAATCATTGTGCATTATGTCTTCCTGTGTAGCCTGACAAGATGACACGAAGGAGGCCTGAGAGAAGAAGCCACAACTTGGAAATGGAGAGGTAGCGTTATGACGGCAGTGACAAATGTGTGGAGATGCAGGGAGACAGCTGACCGCTCTCTGCATGTGTGGCAGATACTGGAAATGGGATGATGTATGAAACACAGACATTATTCTTACTTTGAGTCGCTCAGATACGCCTTCAATGATGCTTATTGAAAACTCTGCAATTTTAGGAGATCGTAGCTTTCCCTTCTTGCTCTCCCCATCATAATCTGCCTTTGTCTTCACCACCACCTGGTAGAAAAACAGAACACACACACACACACACACACACACAAGATCCAATCAGCCTTCAGTTACAGCTTCATGAGAAAATGAGATTCCACACAGGCATGATTTGTATTTTTCTAAATGTAGAAGTAATTGGGTTGTAATGAAGGACACTGGTGGCCCAAAAAAAAGTGTAGTCTGCCTAATTGGACTAATTAGAATGATGGAAATCCATTATTAAACACATTGGGAGCCTAATTTTAAATGGAAAAATATCAGATCTTACCTTATCTGGTGGAGGAAACTGCAGCTGACTGGCATCTAATGGTGTTATGAGAGGGATGGTGTCAAATCCGTCTTCAGAAACCACCTTCCCGTTATTTTTCTCGCTGAAATTATTCCCCAGTTTAACCATTTTCCCCAACCTGAGGAGGGGGTAAACACGCGCTTATTACTCCGAAATGAAACACATTATATCGATCATCCTGTGCCTCTGTGTGCCCACATGAAAAACTCAAGCAATCACAAGTGTTCAATTATTATTTTTTTAAACACATAAAAACAAACCAAATATAAAAAAAGATGTGCATGATGCGGGGCGCTTTGTGGGCCACGAGAAATCCCACAAAAGCGCAGGAGAGGACAGGCTTCGACATAAAGGGATTGATGCATCACCGTGAAGAGAGAGAGGAGAGAGAGAAAAAAAAAAAGATTTATCGCATCCAAACACTTACCAGCTGAGCCGAGTCGCCTTTTAAATCACTGTACTTCTCCTGATGTGCTGGTTTTTATTGTTGCGGCGCTGCTGTGTGGTTTTATAGGTGTGACGCAGCCGATTTGCGAGGAGCTGGTGCACAATATGGCCAGCTGGGTCTGTGCGCCGCGTTACCTCCGAGCTGGATGCTGCTGCTGGCGTCTGGCTGCACTGCAAGTGATGTAACGTCCTCATCACATCCATCCTCACACACAGTCTGATCAGTGGCAGCAGCCCGTCACCAGCTGAGATTTAGAGGAGCAATCAGAATGGACTAAATGCTGTTATTGTTGCCCAAGATGAGGGAATCCAGGTGGAGAGTGAGGGGGGAAAAAAGGAAGGGATGTTAATGCGCAATTGTGCAAAAAAAAAAAAAAAAGGGATTGTGCAAAAAAAAAAAAAAAAGAGGATAAATTTACATCTGACATTTCAGGTTGTTGTTATGACTCAGCCAGTAATTACAGTGTCTCCAGCAAGATGCACAGATCCAAGTTTTATTTGCATTTATTATCATGGCCAGAGCAAGGTAGCTGACATCTTTATTTTATTTTTTTTTAAATGGAGATAAGTGCAATATAGTGTCTGAAAACTATTATTTCAGTGTGTTTATGGATTTTATTATTTTTATGAAAAAAGAAATCAATATGAAAACAATGTGAGTTTAAGGGGCAGAGAATTACCACATGAATCTGCAGCTTTCCAGAGCTAGAGAGAGTTTTGGCTCATTGTTTAGCTCCCAGCTCACTTTCACCTCCATCTCACACTGTTTTATGGGAACAGCAGACAGCTCCTCCTTAGATCAGCTTAAAGGGGCCATATTGTACAAAATCTGTGTTGTTTTGTTCATTGTTTTTCTTAACAAAATTATATGTCTCCACTTTGTCTAGAAACCACCAGAGTGTTTCCTTCCTTTCTCCATACATCAGAAAATGTTCCTCTGAATGAGCCACCCCGGTTTGCATCCTGTTGTGATGTCATGACAGGATAACCACCATGCCCAGCTGGCCTCCTTCTCTGGGATCCTCGGTGCCACTCACTGAACAGAGTGGATGTAGCCAGGGGTGTCCCTGCAAGCCTCTTCCTTAAAGGTGTGTAGGCCGCAGTGACTCGCTCAGATTTAAAGCTACAGACACCGAAACAGCCTGTTTAGGAGCAGAGGTATTATAGGTTTGGTGTAGTGAACAATCTGTGCTGTATTATGAGCTTAAATGTGAAATCGCCACCCTGGGGACACATGAGACCCACATTACCTGGTTAAAAATGGGTATAATGGGGAATAGGGTAATGATATGTGAGTGCTCACAGCGTGATTTTGCTGCCTCGAAGGGGCTCAAAAATTAGTTGTTGCAGGTTTGTGAGTATTTCTCTCACCCTCTTACATGTACTGACTTCCCATGTAGTTTCGTATTTGCTTTCAACCTATGAAAAATGGAGGAAATAACACACCCCAATCACTTAGCTCAGAGATCTAAAGATGTAGAGATTCATTCAGCAAACACACAATCTAGCTACAATCAAATGATTACCTGTATCTGCAAAAAAACAAAAACTGCACAATACTTTGACAACATCTCATTCACTGGATCACTTCATTATGTACGAAGAAATGGTGAAATGAAGCTAGCATGTGCCTGCATAATTTCCAGTAGCTTGTTGCCAGGCTACAGTGTGAATAAAAGGGGGTTAGAGGAGGATGCATAAATGATCCAGTCCAGCCTGTTAATCCATAGTGAAAAGGAAGCAGCAGAAAAGAAGATGACAATGATCTCATAGCATACTGAGACAGAAACCACAGCCCTTTGGAAGACCGTCGACTCGGCCTCGTGGCTACGACAGCTGCAGAGGCTCCTTGCGGTGCTGCTTGCATCTGGGTATTTGATGAGTCTATGGTACAAAGTCATTAGCTATCACATTTCCCCTCCGGGACCTGAGAGGTGAAGTCATGTGTTTCCTGAAAGCAAATACAGTGTGGTGAGCGAGTGAATGTACAGTGACACAGCATGATAGCAAGTATTAGATACCTCGCTCCTTTGGATGGGAAAAAGTACCTGACCTGGGGGGAAATGAGTATTTCACTGATGGTGGATAAACCCTTTAAAAATCTAGACTTAGCAATGTGATAATCAGTCCTAATGAAGTTCCAAAACTCATGAATGCAGACCATCCACTTAAATCTCACTTAATCTACATCAGAAAGAAACTTCAGCCTCTGCAGGATGATTCTGGCTGCGTGGTATGAGTTGTTATCTCATCCACTGATTCTTATTTAAGCTTTGGCTGGCAGAAACATACATACAAAGAATAAACTCACATAGAAAATCACATGAGCTAAAGGCAGCTGTTATCATTTATCTATTTATTCAGTTTTTAGCAGCAGCACCACTGAGGAGAGGTGTAGCGGGGCTTTCTGCTGCAGTTGCCTTCTCATGAAAAAACACCAGATGGAGACATCAGCTCACTAGTTAGAAAGCTGCATGGCGCACAGCGTGATGACCACAGCGAGGGATTTTTGTTGAAAGTAGCATAACCATAATCATCACAATTCTCAACAAGACTGTAAAATATGCTGATGCCAAATTCTTTTTTTTTTTCTTCAAACAGGCTGAGAAAAAGTGCAAAAGAAGCAAAATTGTTTCCTTTTCATTTCACTTCACACTGTTCATTTGAACTTTCATTTTCGTTGAGATTTAGATCAGTTATATCAAAATCACAGATTTCCTACTGAGTTTGTATTCTGTCAGAAAAGCAAAAGGTGAGGTGAGAGATTACTGAAGAGGTCAGCGGTGGAAGAATTATTCAGATTTGTTACCTAAATGAAAGTAGCCAGACCACAGTGTAGAACTAATCTGTTACAAGTAGAAGTCAAGTCTACCTAAGAAAATGTACAAAAGTAGTCACAAAACACCAAAAACAAAACTATTCATTAAAGTACCAATTTCAGGGATATATAGAATTCCTATACTTAACCATACTGTATTAGGTCATAGTAGTTTGTAGTATCATTTTTGAAACATCAAAATAGCTCGTAGCTACAGTTATCAAATAGACCTGATGGACTAAAAGTGGAGTAAAGTGTGGCTGAACCTCATATAGAACTGGAACTGCTGTGTCTTTAAAACCCACTCTGCTCTTGGCTCATTGCCCAGAAAGTTTATTTCCCATTTCCCATCCAGCCACATGGACTAAGCTCCGCCACGCAGAGAGAACAAGAATTTTCACTCAGAGAGCGGCAACTCCAACAGCAGTCTGAACACAGGACCTCTCTCTCTCTTTGACCAGGAGTTTTATATCCACCGAACCTCCCAGCTGATCTGTCACAGCCTGTCTGGTCCTCGGAAAAGCGAGGTAAGTTTTACACTCTGAAACTCAAAGCGTGGCAGCTTTCTGCCAGTCAGGTGAACCGTTATTCACGTTATGAGGTGGTTTGAGTAGAGAATGTGTTTGCTTTAGTTAACTGTATGTTTGCTGCTATTGATCTGCTGACTTTTGGACTGTACGTCAGGTGACTCAGTGAATGTGCTGTGTCTAGTTTAAAAGTCCTGCTGCCATGCAGGAGCTATTGTCTTTTGCGTGAACACAAAGCCTCTTTTCACTAATCTATAATTCCCCTCACTGGTCAACAGAGCGGTTTGTGGTGGGTGTGATGTATGAAGTTGTAAAGTAGCTCTGCTCATTAAAGCTTCTCTTGTGAGGACTTACTGTAACAGGGAGGCTGCTGAAAGTTTGTACCCATGAGATTTAGTTTTGCCCCTGAGGAAGAATTAGTCACAAAAACTTGAATGGAAAAAACTTTGGCTGAAAGTTTAGTTTGTTGAAGCTCTCACGGAGAAGCAGATTATATAAACGCTTGCACATTTACATTCGGAAACTGATGCTGTGGTTGAATGAACAGGTTAGGACGCCACCATCTGCGATGCTGATGTAGCGAGCCGAGGGACATGTTTCCCTGTAAACCGACTGGTTTGTTATTGTGGACAACATGCACCGGGGCTGCATCATGGGAATAATTGTGCTGCTGAAGTTTCTGGAGGATTTTCTGGGAAGATGAGGTCACAGAGAGACACACCCAGAGGCTCAGACTGTGAGCAGGAAAGGCCAAAGGGTGGAAGACATTCAGCAGTGGCTTTGAGTGAGTCATTTGCCGGGAGGAAGCTGTAGTTTAGTTGTAATTTCCATTCAGTTTGAGGTAAAAGAATTTTGGTCTGGAAGGGATATTTAAACTGCATACGGGCAGGGTCAGCTCCCATTCAAATACACAAACAGAAGCTGCATGACAGCTTTAAGAAGATTATATAACGTGCTTAAATTTACACTAAATCATTGTCTTGCAAGACATTTGGTTTTCCAAATAGCGTACGGTAGTCCAATCTCCTTGACGTGACATGGACAATAACATAAGAGCTTGCTTCATTAAATCAACAACATATTGTCTCTGGAATGTGGCTGGAATGAGGCCTATTTCCTCTCTGCCACAACAGAAAAAAGCCGGATGACCTGGGAACATTTAAACCTCCCCTCCCTGACCTCTCCTCGTGTGAACGCTCACATTCAACAAGTGGAATCTCTTTGGACTCACAATCAGATTTTAAGAGAGTCCAGCCTTGGTGTTTCCAGCCAGAGAGCTCTGTTCAGATTTGGAGAGGTTGCAGATTTAGCAGCGTAGACGGACGTGGCTAAGAGGGCTGGCTCAGGCGGAAGTCGGGGGGGGTTTGGGTTGTTGAGTCAACACAGGACTGTTTCTCTCAGACTTGTCACTTCTGGTTTCATGCCTCTCAATGGACTCGCAGACACAGACTGAGATTGCGATAACAGAGTTGTAGATCAGGACGGACGGTCGTGACGCGGCTACAATGAAATGAAAGTGAGTGGAGTCTGGCTCTGAGGGTGATTTTCTTCCTCTGGATCAAACAGAGAGGAATCCAGTGTAACTGATTGTGACTTCACAAAGATTATGAATGCTCTTCATAAAGAGTTAGCGCAGTGGAATATGTGCAGTAGTGCAACTCGAGTGGTGTATGAAAGAGCAGAAGTTATTAAAAACAACTGAGCACGTAGAATAAAAAACTGGCTTGCATTATCGCATAGATTCTTTACATGCTTTGTTTTCCTTTTCATCTCATATCTGTAAATCACATTTTTGCAATGTCCTGGCTATAGAAATATTACATACCATTGTTGAGAAAGGAATGTTTGTGGCTGTGATCAGTCACTCTGCTCACTGCTGTCTACGTCTATACATCATAAAAGACTTCTATTGCTACACTGCTGTTCAAGTGACTCAGAGAAATGGATATTCACAGATTTTTTTTTAATGATCTGAGCAATGCAATACATCAAACAAACTTTAAAGTCCCTCATCAGCCATTGATTGATGCCCTAAAAACTTTGTGTATCAAAGTTAGATTTTTGAAATTGTTTGTAAGTAATTGCTGAATTAAAGAGGCTTAGATATAACTTCATACTATGTGGGTCATCTCTCTCCACTCACTCCTCCCCACTCACTGCAGCTCAGGCACACCAGCTCACCTCTGCTCAAACACTGTAAAAAAAACAAAAAAAAAAAACTCGATGCTACACAATTGCAAGTTGTAATATTCGAGTAATTTATTCATGCTTTTTCAAATCTTAACCGATCTTGAAGAAAGAAAGAAAGACAAAAAAAAACAATACAGAAAGCTCCGCCCTGTGAGTTGTCAGGACTGGTTCCTTCAGTTTGTCATTTCTAAACACAGCGAGTCTGAATCCATGTCTTTGGACGCTTTTGTTTTAAGGTGTAAAAGCTCAGCCATGATGACGCCTCCTTACTTCGCTCAGGATATAAAAACACCATATGGACATAGAACCACTGTAACGTGTTCTCTACTGAAATGTATCTCTGAGTTGTATTTTACCAAATTACATGCTGCAGTGATGGATACTTGTAGTACAAACCACTTAATGGAAGACATGAATGAATTACAGCCTTTGAATGATTATGATGAAGGTTGCTCTGGTAAAAACTACATTACAGAGATTCTGGCAGTGTACTAGTATACCCAGTCTACTAGTTGATGACAGGACCTGATAACCTGTCTGGACAACTTTTCTTTTTTCTGCTTGGGTGTGAGACATTAATGACACCGTTTTACTGACTTGTTGTGATCTGTGTCATCAGGAACCAACTTGACGTGTTACAGACTCGTGTTACACTTAGTTAACAGGCAGTAAATATACGTTGACAGATGGTGGTATGAATATTAGCTTGAACATCAATATGAATGTTTTTTGTGTTTTTTTAAAGAATTCCAAAAATGTCACATTAAAAGTCTGAACTTGTGTGAACAGACACCAAACAGGAAGTATGATATTACCATGGATACAGTGAGATAGAGAGTAGGCACAAATACGAGCTCTGTTTTATATTTGTTTACATTTTGGACATTAAAGTTTGCCCTATCAATATTTCATTTTTGTTGTGTAGAAGTAGATAGTCTGAAAACTATAACAGATTTTTTTTGACACTTAATTAATTGTAAAAATCTGAGGATTGTCAGACAAGTTCTGATGCGTTACAGTATGACACTGTTATAAATCTTGCCTTAAAATTTAATTCATTTTTAGTTTTCCAGAAGAGCAAATACCCTACTGTTCATCCTAGAAGAAATGCAGTCATTTAGAGGTAACACAATTATGAACCAATAGACATTTAGGTGACACTACACAGGGATGTATTCACTTCTGTTGTACATTTCTTAGACTTTCATCTTTGAGGCAGATTAAAAATGAAGCACCCATTCATAGTCTCTCTATGCTCCCAGCACTTTTTGTTTTACAAGTCTATGTGGCTGAGTGTGTGCATATGGTGCAATGTGTGGCACGAAAGAGGGGTCGACCTTTTCTTGCTACTTCACCCTTGACCTGTGTACAGCACAAAGCCAGAATAAGCGGAAAACAAGGCGCCTTTATGCGAATTAGGCAAGTTTAAGTGAAAGCAGAAAAATGTCTCAGCTTCTAGCTTTCAAAACGCTCATCATAACTGTTGCGTCTTTAATCCTGTGTCATTAAACCAACCAAGGTGGTATCCTTTAACAAGCTATAATCAAAATATTCTTGAAAATGCATATCAAAAAGACAGAAATGGTGAAAAAGACAAACGCATCTCTTTACGCCTTTTTAAGTAGATTTGTTTTATTGCTATCCAAGACAACTTTATTTTGAATAAGCATTATGAAGACTGTTTCTTGTCTGTCCTATTACCCAGACAA
>NW_007578092.1:469679-497765 GCF_000690725.1 Stegastes partitus | reverse complement strand
AAAGGGCTTCCCCAAATCGCTTCACATAACTCAAAGTGCATTGTGTCTATCTGAAGTTCAGACTTGTGCCGTGCTGTAAGTGATATGGAAATGTTACTACGTCTAATCTGGTAAGATTGCTGTTGCAACCTTTACAAACAATGAGCACAGAGCTCACTCAGAAATGAAGCCACAACATTCAGATGCTCTCACAACAACGGAGGTAAATGGATGTCTGAAGGGGGCTTTGGAGAAGCATTTTGACTGGGGTTCCAACTGCCAACTTCTCAATATTGTTTTACATTATTCCTATTAAATCGACCTAGGTGGTCTCCTTGACCCATACTAACCACAACTTTCTGTATCACTGCTGGTTCCATTGTTTCAATATCTTGTTATTTATTTTATGTAGATATACACACCCATATCCTTTCCAAGGCTATGGGGGGCGGAAGCCACTCCAGCTGACATTAACCAAGAGGCGAGGTACAATGTGGTTAAGTTGCTAGTCAATCAAAAGACAGGCACACAAATAACCATCACATTCACACCCACAGGTGATTATAGGGTTGCTACTTAACATAATCTGCATGTGGTGGCACTGTAAGAGGAACCAAAACTGTAATGATTGATAAATCTTTCATGCAGTTCTTACCAGAAATTCTGTAGAGCTGTTTAAATTACAAGCTTTGTGTCCATCTCTCTTATTTTCAATTTAACTTCATTATGTTGTTACAATAACATCAGTGTTAAACAGTCATTTTCCTGTATAAATATATAAATAAGATAAATCACACCTAACACCAATTAATATAACACTAACCCTCTTACAGCGCTGTTTTTGTCCCAGTGGTCCATTCAAAATGTGAAAAAAAAATAAAAGTATACACTTGTTAAAAACCATTCTAGTTTACTGTTGGATACATTAACTGCTAAAGCTCACTGTCGTGCAAACATGCACATTCCAAATACATTCACACTCCCCCTTCCAACCACCAGGTCCCAGAAAAAAAATCTCTTCACACAGGCATGAAGCCATTCCTGTTTTAAGTTTGGGCTGTCCTTTCAACTTCAGGTACATTCAACTTCTTTGTCTGGTTAACATCTTGTTTATTAGAAAATCATGTGACTGCCCTGAAATGATTAATTCCCACGTGCCAATTAAAGCTTCTTTAGATGTCTCAACAGATATGAACTGTACTAATGATTTGTGTCACACTGTCAACAAGTGAAACCAAAAGGCTTCTGAAACCACTGCATAACAGTGTTATACCATTTCTAATCCTAGTTTTAAAGTGTTAAAGTCAGTTTTGTTTTTTGATAATGACAAATCATAATGATACTCACTGGTGTATACTAATCTTTCGGGATTGTCTCTTTTGCGTTTGTCCTAAGCCATTAAAGTTGTAGACAAAGTGCTCGCCTCCTTTCACTCAATGAACACAAATCATATGAAAATTCATACATGTGCCTTACTTGAAATATTTTCCAGTGCCTCTTTGGCAGATACCAGGGCCAAACTGATTATCAGCCAAATATCAGACGTGTGACGATATTCAAAATCTTCCTGATTATTATCTTTTCTTTTTTACAGTTTTTCTCAGTCGCTTTGGAACATTTCTTAGATCAGAGTTGAAATTCTCAAAACTCCTTGTTCAATCTTCACATCATTGTGTCACTTGTGCACATGAAGAAAGCAGTTTTTCATTTCTTTAAACAAGTTCTAAATGCTTTGGTACATCCATGCAAATGATGATGTACTATTCTCTGCTGTTTCCTACATTATCAACTGCTCACGTCATGTTGATCAAAATAAATTATAATGGGTCTCTGTTGAACAGTCTCACCCCCCACAACATTTACGCATTATTTCATCACGTAAGTCTTTACATGCAAAATGGTTGAACAAGTTGTCATAATATGTCGACGATACATTTTCATGAGACTTTTTTTTTCTAAATCTGTCCTGAATTGGGAAGTTGCTCCCAGATGAATCTTGACTTTCTCTAATGAAGGGAAATGTGTGAAGCATTACATAGATCAACCAATGACCAAACAGTTTTCTGAAATAGCTCAAAGGTGCATCTTATGAACCAGCAACTGGCAAGTTTATAGGAAAACTAATTCCTACAGCACAGCATACAGTCTTCCCTAAGGAGGCTGTCCTATGTTCACATATCTACTTTTGTTTTTTTTTTCTTTGTGCTATGCGGTGCTGTCTTTTCCTTTCTGTATCGCAATGACGTGGTCTGTCCACAAATTACAGTACAAACAGTAAAAGCATAAATGTGAATCTTGTTCTGTCTTTGCAATCAATCCCCTACACACACTAAGGTGTAACTCACAATTTCCAATAATTGTCATCAAAACTTTAGCCGTAGTTTATATCAGAACATCCCTTCAGAGTACACTGTTATACTGACAACATGACTAAGCAATTTGACTGCCTTATCCGTACACATTGACACAAGGTCATTCTGATGGCACTGCCGTGTTCATTGACACAGATATTTAGTTTGGGAGATGAACTAAGGGTTTTGATCAAGTCACTGCCTTTTGCAGGTAGTCCATGGTGTTTTGCTATTCGCACGAATTGTTTCGAGAAATGCACTTACTGTTATGCAAATGTCGAGGATGATTCGAAAATGCACCAAAGCGACTGAGAAAAACTGTAAACGGATTCCTGCTCTAGAAATGCACCATTGGTCTCAAGCAGTATCATGCCCACAATAATAATAATAATAATACATTTTATTTATAAAGCACTTTTAATTTAAAAGAAATCTCAAAGTGCACCCAAAGGAAAAAGCCTGAAAACCCAAAGAGATAACTGAGATATGGGGACTTTGCAGAAAGTTTATGGTTGTTGAAGATTTTTGTCATGAATTCCCCTTTTTTTTCTTTTAACCAAGGAGATCTCGTACTCCAGCGAAACCCCAGATGAGTTGGAAATGGTTTGGAGAATGACATTTTAGCAAGTTTTGGATTTAAAGCCGAGTTTGATTATAAATTGACGAAGCAAATGTTAAATCCATCTATTACACCATTTGGCATAAAACACAGTTTATTTGTAAAGACATACTGTTTTGATTAACTTTTTAAATGATTTGAGCTCAACCATTTAAGCGTAACACTATCTGAATGGTTACATCATAAGGAATAACTACTAGTGCTGAAGGATACGTGTTAAAAAGCTGTGACATCTGAACAGGTGTTGTGTTGGGATTTGTGTGATTGTAATTACTGTCGCTTGGATTTTCCTTTTTACTGCTGATTAGGGGTGCCCGATATTGTCATAAAAATGTAATATCTGTCACGTCAGCGTTTTTTTTTTTGGTGCCTATAATGAAAACCACTAAAATAATGCCTAGATTTCGCCAAATGATGACGACATCAAACTGCGTCGTAAAGTGTGTGAACAAGTGTGGCTGCAGCAACAAACATATATCGGTATCGGTTGATATCGGAATCGGAAATTGAGAGTTGGACAATATCGGCATAACGGATATCGACAAAAAAGCCAATATGGGACGTACCTACTGCTGATGCAGATCTGCTCCAAATATCAGTCATGGGTCTTAACTGGACCCTGTAGCTGATAGTCGCTTTGTGTCATTCAAAGTAATAAATGTATTATACATATATGTAGTGGGTTCTCCATCCACCCAAAAGCAAAGGCTTCAGATCACATCATGACTGTGCTTAACAGATTGGAACTCATGTCCCCCTGACTCTCCAAAATTCATCCAATTTTATGAATATTTTTGCTCATTTTGTGTTTTATTTTCTATTGTGTTTATTTGTCGATGTGTTTACATTAGCTGTTTCGAATTGCCTCTAGGGGATAAATAAAGTCGTCTGAATTGAACTGAACGTAACTCTGAGACACAATGAAGTTAAAAGCTGAGGAAACTAGCACTCAAGTCGGACCCACTCCTGGGTTGAAAACACAATGGACGCTTAAGTTTGGAAAAAACAAATTATACACATGGCATTTCCCATGGGCCCTTTAGTCAGTGCGCATATTCTCTAGCCAGCTACGTGAGCCACTGCTAACCTTTAAACAGCACCCATCTGGCCCTGAGGCTCAGGCCAGGCCCCTCTGTTGATTTCCAGCTGTTTCCTTCATAATCATGACGCTAGAAGCACCATCCAGACACGTGCACCTCAGGCCCTAATATCAACAAAAAGCGTCTCTGTAAACTGTCCCGAGGTCGCACTGAATCCTGGGACGGGTGTCGAACAGATGGCCAACCTCAAGTCAAACAGTGATAAAAACCAACAGCGTTACCTGCTAAATTAGCATGTGCAAAGTTAGTTAAAATAAGAAAGAAAAAGAAAAAGAAAAAAAAAAGTACGCGTCGCTGAGACTGAGCGCGCGTTTCATTTAGCGCTCGTGAGACTTCTAATTGTTAAAATGGCGCCATGTGTCACTTGGCAACACATCTGTGGTGTTTTTTCAAAAAGCTTTGACGAGTCCTTGCTATGATTAAATAAGCTCACCGCCGAAGTGAGCAGCATCCCTCTTCATCTTCCTCCGCGAATGGCTTCAGCTGCTGCGAGCGCGGCGCCTGATAATAAGCCGGCGAGGCGGCAATGTGTTGCTGCGACTTTAACTGCTCGGACACCAAATGAAACGAAAGCAGGACATTTGATTAGTTAGATATTAAAACTGTTAGCCCTGGCTGTCGAGGCACGTGCTCCGAGGCAAAACCTTCACTTTGGATTGAAAAAGGTGTCGTGACGTTGCTCCGTGAAGAAGACGAGGAGAGGAGAGGAGGAGGGGAGGAAAGGTGGGGGGGAGGAGGAGGAGGAGGAGGAGGCCGGAGATGGATGGAGAGGTCGTCAGTCATGGTGTCCGTGGTCATTCAACTAACTAGTTGGCTATTCCCGGCGGAGTTTTGTTGTCATTTCGGATTAAAAGCGGAGTGTTCCCAACAGTTGAAGTGCGGTGCTGACTGAGCCCGGCTGGTCGCTGTCAGTTCAGGACCACCGCGACCAAGAAGAGGCAGCACTTTGAAGCGCCCACTCTTCATCTTTACGCGACAAAACTCCCGACAAAGTACGACGGTTATCGGCTGCTTTCACACGCGAACTTACGGAGAGCGGACAAGTTTGGCAACTCGGCCGTGTTTGTTTCTAACCGGGAAGACACGCACTCGGCTCGGCGGTGTGTCATCAGACAGCTGAGGCGACCCTCACTGACTGACTGTCCGAAATTTGACAGCTCCTAGCTTGAATGAAACAGAACCTCCACCCCTTCCGAGTCAGAAACGGTTCTCAAAATAAAAATAACCACAAACAAGTGTTGTTTCTTACCTGAAACGAACCGCAAAAAAACGCAACTCCAGACGTCAATGTAGACAAGAGTGTTATCGGCGAAGTTGTGGCTGTGTTGTTAGTTGTACTCCTGCTGGCGACCACGGCGCAGCGGCTCTGCTGCTGCTGCTGACGTGACGGTGATAACACCTCATTTGCATATCAGTGTCGCCGCCTGTGATTGGTCCGCATACAATTTGCCACAGTGACGCCGATCCGTGCCAAATTAAAAACCGGTTCTGCCGGTGTGAGCGCTATGAAAACAGCGCCGACCAAACCGGCGCCTGACAGCGGATACACATCAGGTAGTGTTTTGTCAAGTCGCTGTGTTGACAGAGTGCATAAGATGGCCGCGTCCGAGCCAGAGCCAATCCGGAGAGGTTTTACTTTCGCACATGGACCGGAGTCTCTTCTCGGTGCGAACGTGACCGGAGTGGGAGAGCCGCTCTCCACTGTGGGTGTACACCGACCTCTGGCGGCGGCGTGGGCGACATACTGCCCTAAATTCAGTTACCCCACTTTGGACATTATCTGTCGTCCTCGATAGTGTTTTTATAGACAACGTATGAAATTCACGACACTTTTAATTGCCTTCGGCACACATTTAGAATGGAGCCACAATGGCCCAGTTGTGTCCGTGAGCTCAGGTACACTAGAAGGACTCCACAATACAGAAAGCTTTTATTGCCAAGTGAGCTCGCACACACAATGAATCTAGACATGGTGAATGAAAACTGTGGTACACAACAATAACAACACAGGCAATAAATACAGAAATCTAAATGGAAGAAATTCTAAGTGAAATGAAATATATGTAAAAGAAAAGTATAAAAGTACTATGTAAATAAAAAGTACTGTGAAGAGACATAAACTTGCCTAAACCAGAGTAATAAATTAGAAAAGTTTAAATGACAATGTTGCACATGAAATTAAAGAATTGTACATATAATGATGATGCACAGAGGTAGTGCAACAGGAGGCTTCAATGATTTCTGTGTTTCATAATGAATGAATGAATGAATGAATGAATAACTATAATAGGAAAGCAGAAATCAAGTGAACAGATGCTCTAAATTAACTAGAAGTGTTTTTATGCTTATTTTACAAACCACATGCAAAAAAACAAAAATACAAAGTGCAACTTTTTAAAATCATTTTATTGATTTCAGAGAAAAAAAAACATTTAAATCTCTCATCTATGCAGTGGAGAAGGAACGGTTCAATGCAGAACACATAACGACTCCTGTTTGAAGATGCCAGCAGCCCAAATGACAGTGTGAGGTACACTGATTTTGTTACGTCCTTGCCTTCCACAGCAGCTATAAATAGGTCTAACAGGTTTCAGCACCATATTTGATTTTCTAATATGGTCATTTCCTTGTGGGATTCTCGTGTATATAAAACATTCCACCCTTTTTTTCCGGCGATATTTGCATATTTAAAGTGGAGGAGCAATTTCACTACAAGCCAGATCATTATTCAGATGAAGACGTCAAGTACTAACTGACAGCTGTCTGGAGCTTAAGGGTATATAACCATTATATTGTGCTGCTCAGAAAGTAGTTAATAACTAAACCTTATCAAAATACATTTTCTGTCAGACTTCTGTAGGAATCCTGCAGTAACTTCTTTGACTTGGGAGCTTAAATAATTTACAGCAATTTGGAAAGAAAACCAAAACGTTTGCTTACAAAATCTAAGGATCAATGCAGATATGTCTCTTAAAGTCAAACCTTAGCACAGCATCCGTTATTTACACATCAAACCTTTAATAACCGATAACCAAAAGGTACATAAAACATTCAAAATGATTTAAAATCAGACAAAATAAAATACTCGAGCTTACTTAGCATCTCAATTAAAACCATACTTGCCTGCTCTGCTTTATACATATATTAGGAACTATGTAAGACAATAGTTTACACAGTAGAAATATAAAGAAATCATTGTCCCATAAGTAACAAATATAAAACATATCATGTCAACCTAACTGGGTATTGGGAGAGGGTGTGATTAGGATGTTTCATTCACACAGCTGTGACTGATGACATTCCAAGTCTGACAAATAAACAGTCCTGAGCCAATTTCTATTAGTGGTAAAGATCATGCAGTCCACTGTACTTACCATATGAATGCAAATAGCTTTGCTCATATGTTTCGCCTCCTTTTGGGACATTATATCATCACCTAATCAAACACATGTGTGGATCTAAAAAAAAAAAAAAATCTAAACAAGAATGCGCTTTGATTGCATCACAGCCTAAATGATGTTGCTGACACATCCATTTGTCATCGTCGATTTACATATGATACAAACTTGGTTTTCTTACACTAAAGCTGTTTGAGGAGATGCCTACAAAGCTTTTAAAGCTGAGCAATAACGTAGAGTTAATATAAAGTTCTCCCAACTGTTTCAAGGGTCCAGCTCAGATACACAGCTGAGGCGAGCCAGTGGCGTGGCATCTGATGCTGGTGCCTCCCTCTAGTGGCCACTGCTGCGACACTGCAGGCTCAGCTCTGGGGAGGATTGTCTTCTTTGCTGAAGGGCTGCGTAGATCCGGGCTTCACCCAAGACAACCCCGACACCTGCGTTCCCTTGTGGTGATCCTCAGGCCGTCTCTAGGGCAACAAAGGTAAATTAGCAACTACGCCAAAGCAACAGCCCGACCGATCATAAGCTCATAGCTTAAACTTTAGCTTCACAAAAGCCTTTCTGCAGCAGATTGAACTCTTGTGCTAATGGGGTTAACCTGAGAGGGTACCATTCTTTTGTTTCGCAAAACTTACTTTGTATGTGAACATTCTCTCTTTTGCTTCGTCGTGGACAGCTGGGTTCCATGGAGAGAAGCTGAAACCGATGGATTTAGAGAGGAGAAGGGAGGGTGTGAGAAGTCAACTTTCTTTTTTTTTTTTTCCACTCCAGAGCTTCATCAGACAATTACACACAGGATTACAGAGTGTGTTTTCTTGTAGCGGTGAGCAGTGGAATGTTAAAAATGGGGACAGTTCACCAACCTTATTGCGTAGGGATCATCTATCTTGGGCTGGTCAAAAAGATGGCTGTTGCATAGTTTCACACTATCCACCACTTTGCTCTTGAACAACTGAACATCCTTTTCATATCTAAAAAATAAACAACAAAAAATAGGAATTGCTTTCTATACCAAAGCAATGACAAAATGCTCTTTGTTCTTTTCTCTTCTTTATGAAAACCAAGTCCTTTCTCAGAGAATCGTCTTTAAGAATGAGCCTCGTTCACTGCAGACATTTTGACTTGTAGCAAAAATCCCAGGTGAACAGGGCGGCTGCATTTTAGTGCCGAGGATCAATGTCACGCATACTAGCTCACCGACACTATATCAACACTAGAAGATATTGCAGTACCCTGTCATTATAAACAACACATAACCTGTTAGTACAGATACTTTAAGAAAGAGTTTTTTTTTTCTTTATAAGACGACGTATTCCCTATGAGTTGCTTCCACTCCCTGCAGGCATAGTGGCCGCACTGTTTCTTTCTCTCATGAGAACACTGCAGCTTTCATAGCGAAAAAAAAAATGAGAGGCTCAGCTGCAAATTCAAGTGCACTTGCAGACCATCCATGAATTTTCCACAAAGCAAAATACAGTCTTATTTCGCTTACATAAACAATAAGGGGAGCCCATAGCCAATTTCTAAAAGATGTTTTACCAAGTTGAATATAACAATATATGAACACACTATGGTACAGTGTTTCATGGCTTCTTTTTACATCCTCCACTGTCTTGCTTTCACATTGACACAACATTCTCAGTTTTTTTTTTGTTTTTTTTTTAAACCTATGCTGAGGTTTTTGTTGTGGTGTCGTTTCAGTATCAGTATCGATATATGTAGGCAGGTACTGTAACAGTGTCATAATTTCAGTTTCATGACAACACTACATCTACAACTATTAGTGTGTCAGTCCATGACATAAACCAAAATGTACATATGGGGCATTTGTAACAATATCAACACCACTGAGCCAAAAGCTGATTTTATATTTTTCACTGAGTGGGTTACAGACCCAGTTATTGAGTCTAGATTTGCATTTTAACTCTGTTTTTTCTATTTATAATAGACAAACAAAAGAATAATCTACACAATCAACTAGCATCTATAAAACCATGAATATAAGTTTGTGCTCTGATTGTAAAAATCTCTTCTCCTGTATTAGGACAAAACAAATAAAAACAAATATCAGAAACTCACAGCACAGCAGCCTCTGGGTTGAGCGGTTCCGTGGTGTTGATCTTGTAAAAAACTGTGCGTGCGTACATCAGGACTTGCCAGATGTGGTTGTGATTCCGTCTACAAAACACAAGACAGGATTTGACAACATTATGAGTGCAGGTCATCACTAGAAGGTCTTCCTTTGAAGGGACAAAACTAAGATGACTTCAAGTATTAAATATTTTTCATTACCTTGACCCTACCAAAAGCAATGCACCTTCACAGACTGGTGATTACATTCTAAACCGTACTCTGGTTAATGAAATCTTGGAAATCTAAAGTGTGAAATGAGTAGAACACTATGTGCTATTTTCACTCTTAATTTGAACACCATGCTGAACTCAATTTCATGTCCTCGCTCTTGAAAACAGTCTTTTTGTGATGCGAAAGAATGTTGCACAGAATGTCCAGTAGCACAGCTCCTCCTCTTACAGCATCGTACAGTGTATTACAGCATAATATCAATTTTACAGCGTGTACTCAGCACATAAGGCAGCTGTGGTTTTAGATTTCAGTTTTTATTCTATTTTTATTTTATTCTAGTTATCTGATTGTGTATTACGGTAAATAATTTTGCCTTTAATTCTATTTGTGATATGAGATTAGTGCTGTAATTCTATCCATCCTTTTAGTCCAACAGGAAGTACAACCAAGCGAGATTGTCTCAGGCTGCCCAAATTAATAATTTAGTTTTTACTTATCTTTGCATTTCTTGCTACTGTGAAGCATCAATCGAGGTAAATAGGAGAGCAAAATGCATGAACAGAAAAAAAAAAAGCATGCATACCTCCATTTGGTGAAAGCTCTTCTGACATCAAGCTCTCCCGACACCGGGTCAACAAGAGGATGGAAGACTGGGATGTCAAACACTAATTTCTGAAATGAAGCACAAAGAAGAGGTTCTTGAGGATTTTCCCCAACTTTTTAACACAATTTTAGGACAGTTAAAACACAAATTATAGATTAATATATGGTCAAATAATACTTGTTTGTGTCTCTGAAAAGTTCTATTTTATTACTTTACTGTATAAAAACTAGTATGTTTAAATACAACTGTGAATATCTTTTTAGTTTTGTACAGCATGCATCTTTTATTTCTAAACCTTTACAGAAGGGGGGGAGAAAAAAAAAACATAACTTTGTAGGTTTTATTTTTGACATGACCATACAAACTTTTCACATAAGCAAAGAGACTATAGGGATGGGTGTATATAAAAAGCTTTTTTCCTGTTAAAAAATACAATAAAAGAAGAAGAAGAAAAATAAAAGATGGTACACCAAAACTTACAGGACACTCTCCATCTGGATAGTTATCTGGAATATACACGGTGAACTTGAAGACGCCGTCCTGGTATAATCCATGTCTGATGAATATGACCCCAAACCACACTAAACAGTGGGAGACATGATACTTTAGAATCTTTACTTCGATCGAGTCGGTAAGAATCATGCTGAACCAAGCAGAGTAAATGCACAGATTTTAAAACTAAATTCTAATTTGCTGTAGAGTGTCATACGCAGCATAATGGGATCTTACGAAATGGATAAAAAAATAATATAAACATTACAGTACATGAATATTTGTATGTTAGTTGTGCATCTTGTTTTTTGCAAAGTAGTTTTTTTTAACATGAAGAAATCCTTGAGGAGTCACATTTGTTAGTATACAAATGAAACATTAACTGTATAATTTTTAAGAAGAGGTGTCCTTACTTAGTGCCGACTTGTAGGATGGCTGGACGTAAATTCCAGGGAGTTTCTGCTTAATCACTAGTGTGCTGCAGGTCACATGGCAGGAAGGTAAATCAATACAAAAGCAGGGGGAAAAAAAACAAAACATACACGTGCTTTCTTTTCTTCTTAGGTATTAAATTAAAGGGATACAATGAACCCAGGTAAATACTGACTAAGCCTGTGTGTTTAAAAAACAGGTACCAACATACTGGAGTATAAACATAAAACACACGACATGTCAAGTGCCAACTGAAACTGAACTTCTAATACTGGACCAATACTTACAACTCAGCCAGCAGAGAGTACTCCAAGTAAAAAGGGCCATAGGAGGCATGTGTGCCATTGGCTGATTGAGCTGGAGTGGCCGTTGATGGAGGCTTGGTAATGGGGGTTGCATTCTTAGGGATGGGCGGAAGCTGCTTCTTGCCAAAGGACAGCCGGGCTGGGCTGGCTCTCTGCTCCCCGTGCCCGCTCTGGTCCTCGTTATCAGATCTTTGCTGTTTTGCACAGAAATATGACAGAGATTTAAGCACATAAGCCGTTAAAAAATAAATAAAAAATCCTTGCTACGTGAAAAAGAAGGAACGTCTAGACAGAATGATTTAGAGTCGGCTACTGTTTATGAGCAATTATGCACACTCAGGAGCAGAGCAATGGCCCAGGGTAGTGACCATTTGCTGTGACCAAGCTCTCAGGTTACTCTGCCCATCTGGTTTGCAGCTTATCAGGAAGACACGTCTAGACAAGCACGAGCACTTTCAAACACAGCTATCACTATATCTTTCGAACACTGTTGAAATTGACAAAATGATTTACAGCACAGTGTCATTATACACATTTAGCACACAGTACCAAGGTGCCAGGAGGCATCAGGAAGCCACAACGAATACCGCTGATGGTCACTGCAAGTATGCCAGGAATGCTCATGATGAATAGTGCGCTAATGAAACAGATCCAGCTTGCGCAATCTGTAAAGTCTGACTTGATTACAGCATGTTTTTGGAATGTTTCTATGACTAGGCAGAAATAAATCAACTCACACCCATGCTCAAAGTACTTTGTTTGCCTCTTTCCCACCTCACCAGGGTTGCACCAGCATGCTAACATTTGCCTCCCCTCCCCTGTGTTTGGAAATTCATTTTGTCACTCGCGAGCTGTAGTAAACCAATGACACAAGTCACACAATGAAAATGAGTGGATTCTCCTCATCAGAACTTAAAGTTTAGTAATACTTGAACTGCACACAGCAAGAACTTTTCCCAAAAACGAGCTACAGACCACACCCTTAAGTTGGGTCTTAAAAAATTCCAGTTTAGCAAGATTCCAAGGAAAATAAATGCAAGTGGGAACAGGTGCAGGACTGAAGACTGGATCTAAGATGGTGGTGTTTAAAAGAAAGACTGAGGGAATAAAGCAGAGTATCAAATGATCACCAACTATATCTGGCAATAAAGTCACTGATGAGTACAGAGATATTTATTGTTACTGGATATTGGTGATGCTGATTCAGTATTCTGTATCTTTGAAAGGGAAACTCACAACGCCAGGAGCATAGATAAAAATGTTTGCTCTCCTCTGTTTTCTCAGCAAACATTAAAACTTTACACCATCCATTGAGTTAGTGCATATGCAGTTTACCCTAAAACCAACCATGCAACAAGGGTGTAATTTTAAAGGACAGTCAAATTGGGATAAGCCAAACAGTTATGTTTAGGGGGGGAAAATGGTCTCTAGGGCGTGTCATATAAAGGTTAAACAACATTACTGAAGTGGAAAGGCTTTGAAAGAGGTTTTCAGTTCTGCAGAGCTCATGACTCTCATGTGAAGTAAATCTCAGAGAAAGGCTTCCACAGACTTGGATGTATCTGCCCACTGTCACTTAATGCAAACTGTCAGCCACTGAAAGCTGTCTACTGTCAAGTTTGATATTATATGATGTCATGTATACAAAGTATGTCATGGGTGCTGTCACATTTTGTGGCATTGTTACAGTCAACACATAGCAATTGTTTAATTTTACCTTACGACTTGGATTGGCAGACATGCTCCAGAAGGGGTTTAGGTTCATTACTCATTCAGAGGTTCAGATTGGTGTCCCTCTTTTTATGTAGGTCCCACGACAAGTACTGTCCAGGCCATCCGCTGCTGTGATAGAAGAAAGACACAACTTCATCATCGCTGAATCACATACAAAGGACACACATCACAAACAAATGATTGTTGCTACAGCTGAGGTCAGACACACATAAACATCCTAATGGCATTGTAATAGAACACAATGCTGACCTAACACTATCTAGCTTACATTGCAGCCACGTATCGTTGCAAACTGACAGTTAACACGAAAATATCTTACAGTTAAGGGCTAACAGAGTACAAAAATGAGAAACTTTACCACCCAGGGATGATCTAAAATGAAAGGTTGTTTGGGATAGGGTTAGCTTCGTGCTAACTTGGCTGCTACATTGAGCATGCTAGCTGCTGTGCTGTTGTGGAAGTTCAGATGCTACGCAGCAGAAGTAGTGGGCCACTGGATGATAACAGTTAACACCAATGTGTTGATTTTTGTCAAATTTGCCACTAACGTTGCGGTATTTCTGACAGTACACCGTGTTATCGAATCATTCGCCACAGCCGGTGGTTGCAGTGCTACGTTAGCAAACATTAGGAACCTGCGTTAGCTAGTATAAACAATGTCGTTCTGGTTGACAGCTGGGAATTGGACTGAATATATTTTCGAGGCAAAAAAACTAGTCGAGTAAATGTCCACACACTGACGTTGTCTCACCTGTTTTCCTTGACTCACTTTATGTGATCTATAGCGTTAGCTTTTAAGCTATCTTTGACGTTGCTAACAACTTGACTGTTCCTTTAAATTTAGCCGTGGTGCGTAAGAAAGCTTAGTGATGTAACTCACCCTGTTTGCTCGAGATCTGCAAAAGTCCCTTTTACGGAGATGTTGATGCGTTTCCCCAGTTTAAATTCCGCACAAGCCGCCCAGCATTCCTTTGGGTGTCATCCCAGCTAGCTAGCTTGCTAATGTTGGCTAGCTAAATAATTTGACAGACACAGAAACCGGAGTTCAATCTAACGTAATGAGGGGCGTTTTCGAGTGTGAGAACGGATTCCTATTGGTCTGTGGAAAAAACGTTCATGCAGCTGATTGGCTGGAGCCTCCTTCACGTGAAGGAAAATGTGGACTTTACTCAGAAAAAGTAGAAAAGCAGAAGCTGATAGATCAGTGGTTTGCTGTCAATCAAACATTAAATACACAAACCTGGGTCAGTACTTTGTGGGTATAGTTATTAACAATTTCCATAAGAAAAAAACAATCCTGTCATTTTAAGTTAAGTTGTGATTAAGTTTGTGTACCTATGTTTTATTTATAGCTAATCAGTTGTGCAATTAATAAAAACCTCCCTACCAATCTGTTTCTTTCAGGTGTTTAAAGTTTAAAATATTCCACCTTTTGTCATTTATATGGGCTGCATATTAGGCTGAATAAATATTATTTGAAGGTTTACAGATTAAAACACTAAATGTGTTTTTTTTTAAGAACTGCAAATCCAACGTGTGTCATTTCGACTCTCTTGTATGGAAAGGCTCACAGGGCATAGATTACTCAAAGCACTTCAGTGTCTTAAATAACAATTTAAATCAAATCAAATCAAATTGCTTCAGGAGACAATTTAAATAAACATGAAAATACACACTTTTGTCTCGCCTTTGTGTCACTGTTTCGGTGTACTGCACAACAAAGTCCCCCAGAGGGTAAAACGCACCCAAGCCATCTGTGTCACACATTTCTTTAGTTTTGACCACGCTTCATTGGCAGTTCATTCGGTTGATTGATTGATTTCCTAACAATTACCCCTAATTATTTTTCTGGGTGAGAGAAAAAAAAACTAATTTAATGCATGGGTGATTGCACTAATTGGGAGAAATGACATTGTCCAAGTTTCAGAGTAAATACAAATTATTGACTCCATTATTGTTATCTGATTGTATATTGTCCCAAGTACACTTCACTGACAAAGGTAATTAGTGTCCCACTACTTTACCGGGGGCAGCCGACGACGCAAGGTCACCGTCATTCTTTTGACATGTACAAATCAAAGACCACCTCAAAACAAATAAGTTTATGCCTTCTTTGCCTTCATCGACATTGAGATAAACTGTCTGACCCAAACAAGGGTGCGAATATCCACACCAGTGCTCTTGTAATGAGTTTTTTGTCTTTGCCATTGATTCTTTATCTAATCAATTATTGTGACCTTGTTTGGTCAAACAAATATACTAATGAATATAATTAAAGCGGGGAGATTGGATTATCTAATTGAATATGTGACCTGTTGGAGCTTTTATGCCAGAAAATCTTTGATCAGATGCATTTAAACTCTTGATTTTGATGTTTGTTTTTGTTGTTGTTTGTTTTATTATTATGATTATGATGATGATGATAATTACTGGCATAGAGAAGTAAGGGTCAATTAAGATAACCTAACTTGGTATCATTTTCCTTCATTTAAATATATCTGAGGAGTTAAGATTTATCAAATAACTCCGTAACAAGCGTCAAGACAGCTGCTTCACATGCATTTGAATAGGATGCATCAGATCAGATCCTTTTAAATATTTGCTAAGCAGATCAGTGATGTAATGGCATATTTTATTATCAGATTTTTCCTGTCTGAAAGATTTATATATCGTGGTTTCAGCTGAATTTTCCAGCGACTCACCTTCAGCTGGTGCCAGAATTCAAATTTAAGATGAAATATGTTCCCTTCTGTGAGTCCATTCCTTCAGAGAGTTTTAGGCCCGCTGATTCAGATCTACAATTTGGTTAAAATGACAGTTAAAAATTACAATTGGCAGTCCCTGGTGAAACCTGTCTTGACAGCACATAGATAGAAAAAGTGAAAACAGATGACTGCACATCCAGATAATATGTAATAACAATGTTAGTTTGAATAAAGTAGCCAAATCCAGATTCAAATGTAATATTCATTTTAGAAATATGAACAACTGGGGAGTAAATGTTAAAAAAAAAAAAAAAGAAGGAAAAAAAAACATCAGCCAAATCCTTCATATAGCAATAGTCTTTCCTTATCCCTAAGGCTATGGCCTGGCTAAAACCTCAATGCAGCAATTATTTGCTGTAATGACTGCAGTTCAAATAAGCCTGGAGATTTTATTAAACCAAATGAGAGAATCATCTGTGTATTATCACCTTGTGATTGACAGTGACAAGTGTTGGGCAGGCTCGGATGTGAGCATGATGAAGAAGCTCTCGGCAAAGCTCTCGATAATGTTACCCCTGATAAAGTTGCCTGGAAAACCTCAGCCAACATAAGGAGAGGGAAAGCTCTACGCATATTAATTCCAATTGTCAGATCCTCCAGTGGAGAAGGAGGAGGAGGAGGAGGAGGAGGCTGGGGGTGTGGGGGGCTAGTCTGGCAGGCAGCCCTGACTGCCCCTCCATTCACTGACTGGCATTTTACACAACTAATGAAAAAGAAATCCATTGTGCTGATCATATGCATAGATTTCACTCTATAATAATGATGAAATAGAAATATTCATAATAAAAGTAAAGGTCACTCGCTGCTGCAGCTAAGCTTCCTAAGCTGCAACCTTTGCAAGAGCAGTTGTCAGGTTCTAGAGATAAAATAGAAAAAAAAAAGGAGCGATGTCAAGTTTTAACCCTACAGAGGCCAAGAGGTGAGACACTGCGACCAAGCTGCTGCTCTCTACTGTAGCTGCTTGGTCATGCATTTCTCCTGCACCAAGCTGTGCTGATGTCTGTTCCAAGATGGATCCAACAGGTCTGTTTCCTCAGCGTCCGGTGGAGAGGTTACAGGCCAGTTGCACGGTTGGGATTTACATCGTCCTCTCTCTGGTGTGCAGTATCACAGCCAATGTATACATTGCTCAGGGATTTGTCTAGTCTAGTTAATAAAATATAGCGAAATATGAACAGTCGCCTCTCCTCTCTTCAGCACTCCCATCCTGTATGTAGGTCACCTGGGCTTCTTCAGGCATATGAGCAGTGGAGCACAGGGGTGGAGAGAAGCATGTCTCACCTCTGAAGGACATTCACAGCATTATTATTGCCCGCTGCGACTTCCACGCTGAGCCCCGTCTTCGTATGCATCATACATTGGCATTTATTAGTGCCATGCACTAAGTACAGGCCATGTTATTGAATTTGAATATCAGCTCCTAGCCACATTCACAGGCCCTGGAAATATATTATATTAAGATGAAGCAATCTCATTTAATAACACCCAAACTAATAAAAGGAGAGCAGATTGGAAATTAAATTTATGAATATTGCTTGGCAGCACGAGTGATCCAAAAAAGCCCAGCTTGGTCTGTCATATGCAGATATTTCTCCAGCTATAAGCCCAGGTGTTGGAGAAATGTCTGACTTTCTCCCTATGGGTAACATGGCGAGAAAGCAGCAGGTATGTTTTAGTCCTTTTGTGTTTGTCTTTGTTCAAAAGTAGAAAGCCATGCTCTGGGCTAGCTCAGCCAAACCGGACAGGAGCTTTTTGATTTTGATTTTTAACAAACAACAGTAATTTGAATCATCACAGGAATAACAGGCCAAATGCAAGATGGGTGTAGGATAATTAGTGGTGCATCATTATGTCGTATTTGCGAGCTCAGACTTTGTTTAGCAATACAGTTGATCATTTCTACCCCTGTTGAGCTGAAAGTGTACATCTTGTAAATACAAAAAGTTATTTTTGCCCAGTGACAAAATATAAAAAATCGACATGGCAATTTGAAAAGGCTTTTTTTCCCCCCTAAAATCTTGAAACACTGGCGTTGTGAAGCGGCATTCATCCAACAGCAGTCATATCAGTCTGTGCCAGAGCTTAGCAGCTCAAATTATGGAATGTCACTCCTTCACTTTACTGACTCCGCTTCACACGAGTCTGTAATTTTTCCCACTTGTGTCATTGATGGACAACATTCTGTCGGTCAGTGTTTCAGTGTTGCGTGTGTGTATGTGTGTGTACAGCAGCCTTTTGCCAAGACATCCGACAGGCCCGGTCCATCTGTGTGTAAATGTTGACTCCCAGTGGAGCTGTGACTGTCACTCACTGTTCAGTCAGCCCAGTGCCAGGCATTGATCGCTACATATATCTTGCTCTGTACTTCCCAAACCTTCATCAACAGATGCGGCTGCAGAATTGATTAGCAGCAAGTCAATGACCAAATCTCTTTGGAAACATTTTTATTTATGTGTGTGTTTATGTGGATAGCTTAGAGGGCCATTAGCGGGATTACCTTTGAGGCTTGGCTGAACAACAGATGTTCAAGGACAACTCAATCAAATTGACTTACAAGAGGCTGCAGTTGCCGGAAACAAGTGATAAGTCTGCGAGGGGGGAAAGAGGGGTTAAATAAAAACAGTTCGCCGTGGTAATGAGCAGGTACAGCAGAGGAACAGCAGAATTAGACTTACAGTAGGTCCATTATTTAGAGTGAGATCACTGACAGCTTTTCTAAGACGAGAGCTCGCGCTTAATGAATTGCAATCCTCTTGACGTTTACAAAATGATCATAAGATTTGACGGGGCTTTTTTAAAGTATTGTGAGCTTCAACACGATTTGAGTTAGTGCTTTGAGAAAAATACTTCAACTCCTGCATGTGTTATTTATAAAAACAGGTGAAAAGTTTTCATTAAACTGAGCAAATTCCAAAGAACTATTTATCATATTAATGTGCAAAAATAAAAAAAAAACTTTAGCTGAGTCACACACAAACACACTTAGTTTGGCTATTATATATTATAACAAATAGTGCAAAACATATTTATTAGATGGATTTCAGCCCAAACAGAACTGCATGGGTAGGAGTAAAACATTTTCAATATAAGCAGCGGCAGCCTCAAGAAAGGCCTCTTTTAATTTGTGCGGAGTAGCGCATTCAATTATACAAGCATCTATATTGAATTCAAATTAATGTTTGATATGGATATTTTTTATTGTATTTAAATAATCTCAATTCAGCACAAAATTGATTATTTCTCCGAGAAGATCATGTTCTTTCATTCTTTTCAATTTTCCCTTTTCCTCTCATGAATCAAATAGCGAATAAATGTGTTGCAGAGACTCACGATCTGCCTTTCAAGTCCATGCTTATGCTTCCTTATCTGCAAACTTATTAAAATTAAGTCAGAACACAAAATGGTATTTAAAAAGTTTAAGTGAAACAATTTGCATTGGGAGTGTGTGAAAATGCTAATGCATTCTTTCACTAAGCCTCACAATCACTGTCATCCATTTTGAGCTCTGATTGTTTTCCACATGGATGCCTTCATTCATTATTGCAAAATTATAAACATAAAGAATATCTCTGTATTAATATTTCTGCTTTTTGTAAAAGCTCAATCAACCATAATGTCCTAATTTTTTCTCTGTGAACCTCATTTTATATTATCTCGCTACTCAAGGAATGGATGTCCCAAAAGGGATTTATTTCATTTATCAGGATTATTGAATTAAATTAAACGAGACACTTACCGCAAGCCGAACAGAGGTACCTTATCCACTTAAAAGGTAGGCCTGCTCTTCACTGCTATTTAGGCAAACACATTAGGCGGCAAATGCCTTTTGTTGGTTGAGCCTAAGTTGCTGCATAATTCATTTGTTCATTAAGGAAAAGCGTTGAAAGTGCTTGAGGTAAGTGGAAAAGGTCATGTATTGAATGGATCTTTAATTAAGGTACTTTACAACCACAGTTACACGACCGATGACATATGCATCATGTTTGTTTACAAGCAGAATTAGTGGGTGGAAAGACAATAAAAATGCAAGAAATGATGGAACAGAGGCAACTGGACCACTTATAGAGATTTAAATATAAAAGCCTCAAAAAAAATGTCATGTGCATAAAAGACGCACACTTGGGTTTAGGCTCAATTCATGTGGCATCATTTAGGGACTTTCTAAAATAACTTTTTCACATGCAGAGGAAATTCCATACGTCCGTCATAAAATATTTGTCTGAGAAGAGCAAACATCTGAAAAACACAAGTATGGCGAGATCTTCAAGAAGCTCGTCTGTTGTTCTTGCAGCCAGCAGCAGATGGCAGGCTGTTTCCACTGATCAACTATCTCCCCACACAAGCACATGCTGAACTTCTGTACCCCGCCGCGGTGATGTTGGCTTCCCAGACCTCGCTGCTCTTGCCTGTGAAATGCATTCCCATTAAAAAGGCATTTTTAAAGCCAACACCAGTGCTATAACAATCATCTCCCCGAAGCCAAGCCTCCACACCCGGGAGCTCGGCACTGCCACACAGGCAGACATGTGGCGGCTGCCACAAACAAAGGCCCCGCACTCTCCTCCCCATTCCTCTTCCCTAAGTCTCCACATGGTTACAGGCCGACCTGCCAGGGCCAATTACACCCACAGCCCAGTGTGTGAGGTCTCACAGAGACCCCAATCACCACTAACAAGATCAAGGCTAACTCTCTATCACATCACACGGACTACAAACACACATACACCTGCATATGTGTGTGCAAACAGTCTGTCCCCTTCTCCTCACCCAGCCTCTCCCTCTCCCTCTCCCTCTCTCTCTCTCTCTCTGGCACACTCTGAAATTATAACACATTTTGAGTGGCTGTGGAAAGTATATAGCTTTTTTAGGAGCAACAAAAATAACAGGGTGACAATCACGCTGTCAGACGTGGCTGTCTCATTTCACTGTATGTCACCAAGTTCAAAACTTTGTCCTGGTGACACTGCAGCACGACTCCATCGACATGTTTGGTTGTATATGTACATAAAACACATGTAGTATGTTTAGATCAGAGCTACACGATTAGTCGCTCCAGACAAAGTCACCCATTTGGAGTCAGGCTCAATTTTCGACAGGCCTGCTTCTGTGGAAGTATTTATAAATGCTTCATATTCGCCCTCTGCGCTCTCAGTTGTTCTCAGAGGGTCTGTGTCACTTTTTCCAAACAGGGCAGCTATCTGATTTTGTTTTGTCCGAATCAGTCACCGTTGATTACAAGTGCGTACATTTTACCCCTCTTATCAGAGCCGGCAGATGCGGACAGGCTGGATGGGTGACAGAGAGGGAAACTGTACCTCTGTACCCTGATACAGCCATCAATACCCATGAGGCCGTGTGTCATGCAGCAAGCAGCCCGAGCAGAGGTTCACATACCTCCTATGATAGGCTCCCTCAGCGAGAGCCCATGCTTCATGTCCTCACACCAAGCGCTGATGTGGCAGCTTGCTAAATAATTTGTGCTTCTTTACCGGGGTCATTGGATAGAGAATCTGGTCCTTGAATAATTAATTGAGACACAATCTAAGCAGCCGACTTCTGTTTCCTCCTCGTTTCAGCCAGATTGTCTGCCGCTGTCCGCCCGCATTCATACTGACTTGCCGTCTAATTCATCTGGATTGAAACCTCCATCATAATAACGCTGCAGGCAGACTGGTGTTAGGAGGATCGTGGCCTGAGCGTGACCCACATGAACTCAAAAAAAAGAAAACCAGACGCAGCCGCAAAATCTATTTTCATTTTGAGGATAAAAATAAAACAACAGCCTATTACCACCACGGCTTTGTTTAGCTACATAATTGCTTTTCATTATTCAGCGCACAATTGATACCCACAGTGTAGGTTGAAAGAGGCGCAGTTGTTCGAGTAAGGCTGGAAATGAGATCTTTTATTGATACCACTGTGTCTCAGATCTGATTCTTACAAATGCTGAGTGATAAAACTGGAGCCTGATTGTCTGTCTGTTTCTCTGAATACTAATGGAACTCTTCAGGCTGTTAGATGGGCTCACGGTAGCCTCGAGGTTGGTGAAGCAGGCTTGTTACTGAAAGATTTTCCTTTCAGGGCACCAAACTGGCTGCAAAATCTGGGGCAGGCGAGTTATGAAAATCATAACTTTCCCTTAAAGGAATAGTTGAACATTTATGGGAAATAAGCTCGCTTGCTTTCTGTTGCGTAGAAATGAAAAGAGAAGATGTGCACCGCTCTTGTGTCTGTGAGGTAAATAAGGCTTCTTCATGCATCCCATTAGTTTAGATTAGCACAGGGACTGGAACAAGTGGAAAGAGTTGACCTGGCTCCGTCTTCATGTAACTGAATCCAACTATCGGCGGCTTGAGCTACTCAGTAATTAACACGCTAAACCTCATGTGTTTAATCCACACAAAAACCAACAAGAATGTACTATTTTACAGGTGTTTAGTTTTCCAGACTACTTCTTGCTGCTTCCAGCGATTTGTCGTTTTAAAACTTAAGTTTAAATATAACAGATGTTGTTACCTATGGACAGAGGCAGGCAAGCTGTTCCCCTTGTTTCTAGTCTTTGAGCGAAGCTAAACTAACCACCTGCTGGCTGAAGCTTTATGTCTGCTGCCAACGAAGAAAGAAAATTCAGACCCTAAAAGCAGAAATACCATCATTTTAAAATGCTTTGTTACAAGAAAGTCTTGCATTCAAAACATTACCTAAGTTAAAGGCAATATAAAATAAAAGCAAAGTGTACTTAAAGTATAAAAATAAAAGCACTAACAATACAGCCAAGATACCCTCTGCTATTGTTCCATTTATACAAAAAATATGTAATAATTTTAAATTGTTCATGTATATAATATATTAACACTTACACATCATTTTATGATTGTGCCCTATTGCAGTATGACACATTTTTCTTGTATTATATACTTATAGGTTTTTAAATTTACTTTAAAAGAATGTATTTTTTGCCCATCTAAAACTAGAACTTCCAGACAAGTGTTTAAGAGTGTAATTTTTATTTAGGTGTGATATTTTCTCAGAAATATAGAGGAGTAAATGTATAATAGTGGTACATAGAAGTATTTAAAAACTGGACTTAAATACAACACAAGTTAATTTGCTGTCACTTTTTACTGGACAGACATAAGAATGAGATCTATCTTCTTACCTTTCTGCAAAAAAGAAAATAAAAGATTAACGGAATTTATATTTACATTTGCTTGAACTTGACAGATCAGTGTATACATATATGATTTCTTCATTTAATTAACTTATACTATGTCTGAAATTTACGTTAAAAATACCTTAATTTCTAAAATCGCACATTACATATAAGCTTTGAGAGTGACACCAGTAGAAATCGCCCCTCTAAATACTAAAATACTGAGAGCATCTTTGGGAAATCAGCCACCAATAGTCCAATCCACGTCAACGAAGCTCGATAAACTTTATTATTTTGGCCCCCGGAACCAGGACTCTAGATTTTTATGCGTGCATTCCTAAGTGCTTCTCTGCATATCCAAGTCACGCTTAGCTGTCCCTGTGCTCATCACTGATAGCCTTCCACGTGTATTTAAATCCTCACACTGACTTACTCTCATATTTTGTCCTTCTTTGGTTGTTTTGAGGAGATGCGGTGTATGACCAGGGCCGGTAGCTCTGGATAATACCCCAACATGGTTGTCAGGGTCTGTGTCCTTTCAGAGCAGGCGTGAGAGATAGGGCTATAAGTCTGAGGCGTACGGTAAAAAGGACAGTAAGAGATAGAGCTCTTTAAAAAAATACACCAAGACAGGAAGAATGACACTTAGCCCTTAATCATCTCTGTGTCTGCAGGGATCCCCTGTACTTTTGTGTCTATTGCAGATAATGGTCTTTCCTTACTTGACAGCATGTCTTTGCCGAGCCGGAGCTCTGTAACCAATGCTTAAGTGTATCAGGGTGACAAAGCGTTGCTAGATTCGGTGGTGTCACAGCTCATCATGTAGTGACATTGCTGACAGCTGTGGTGTTAAGACAGGGAGGCTGTTGAATGGAGTTAGAATAGATTCGAGTGCAGTAGACCCAACTTCCATAACAATGCCTTCCCTAAGGATCATGCTGCAATATGCAATCCAACAACACCAGCTGGAACCACTGGAAGACAGGGAGGGGAAGTAATGGAAATCTGGGAGCGCAAACCAAAATGCTGCTTCAGTTATTGGAACACATGGGTGCTTGTGTTTCAGGAGAAAAACCAGAGGCAAAAAAAGAGTACAAGAATGACAATGTTTTTTGTGGGAGAGAGCTCTCACGCGCTATAGTGGCTGGCAGGCTGTCCAAATGTACTGGCTCCTTCCTCAGAAAAAAACTGGGAGGAAAAAGTCCCAGCCATCAGATATAACCACACCATCTTGAATCTGTCCAATCACATCAACTCTCTTCTTTGAGCTTGTCGGAGGAGACACGTCCTTGCCAGGTCCTCTGCTCGTTTTAAGGGACTTCCTGTTTGTTAAAACAGTACCGACAAATTGTATAATGACAAATGGTGGCCCAAACATCGTGGGAGCATGCCGTCTCGGGACCTCAAACTCACTTGCAACTAATTTTGCCTCAACCCCAAAACAAGCAGAACAACATGACAATGACCAGGCTTTGTCTGTTTCCACGCAAAAATGGTCTCTGAGGTTTGGCTAGATGTGAAAGGGAACTATACTTATAGCTATCCACTTTCTGCTGGGCTGTGAACAGTTTTTAGAATAATCGCATTCAACATGACCAAGAAATGCACATTTTCTTCTGCCTTTTTACATGTAGGTCATTCGTACAAAACCGATGCTGAGGGCAGAGTTCTCAGTTTGGCGCCATGATGTGTTTGAGAGACCTCACTACTAACTGGATTCCAGTGTTTATGCTGCTGATCAGGATCCTGGATTAGATTACTGTCATCCTCTATTAGAGGTTGAGACGAGAAGAAATACGCATGTTAAAGAGTGATGTTCTCAGTCATCTTTCCATCCGGACGTATCAAGTGATATATTCCAGCCTCCTCACTGTGCTGCTGATATCTTGAAATTTATCCAGATTTAGAGTCTGCGGCTTTGCCATTGCTTTCCACCTACTTAAACTCTGAGCTATATATATGGCAGCGTGAATCATGTCAGTCCAAAATGCTTAACTTGTGGCATAAGATCAAGGTTTTATGTTTACATATTATGAAAAAATGGTCACCCATCATTATGTCCCTTGGAGGAAACTATTATTACTTGGAAAAGTGGAAAAGTATAGAAAAAGGGCTGTTTGCTTTCTTGCACAGAGGTAGATAAGATGAGTGGTGTCTGTCTCATATCTGTCTGTTATAGTCCCTCTCTAGTTAGTGACTAAAGGCCTAAAAACTCCTCTTTGAGTACCAAGGTTTTTCATTATACTCATCTCTTAAATGGTGCAGATAAAACTCTGTGCCATTGTGTCCTCTGTGAAGATCTATGAAGTCCTTGCTTCTCTCTTCACCCGCCCATTCATTACCCACTGCAGCAGGAGCACACCAGCTCACCTTCAACTCTGCTCAAACACTGTAAAACTAATCTGCACTGCTTAAATGGCAAGTTATTAACATTGGAATAATCCAGTAGTGGCTTCTGAAGAATACAAAAAGCGACACCCTGCAAGTTGACAGGATTGGTTCATTAGGTTTGCTGCATATTAAAGCTATAAAGTCTTAATGAATGTTTTTGAGACTAATCGATACACTGCAGTATCCAGGTGGAAATGCTCACTTATTTTGTTGACTCGTGATGTATCTTCCAGGATGTAAAAAACACTAAACAATAAGGTAAAATACTCTGCTATCCCCGCAAGTAACCGACCTGATTTCTATCAAAATATACTGTGTTGACAAATGATGCTAAAGAGTACCCAGGGCACTCAAATGTGACACCAAGGGGTCCTGAGAAAGAGGCGGTATGTGATGAGATAGGACTCAGACCAGACTTGTTTATCTCCACTTCCAGTCTTATGCTAAGCTAAGCTAAGCTAATTGACTCTTGGCTTTGACTTAACCAGCGTTGGCTGTAATGAATAACTCTATAACAATAATGTGAATGCTTTTCCATTCACTGCTATCTTGCTAAGTTATTGAGGTCAGTGTTGCTGTTGCATGTTTAGTGGACAATGTCATCACGGGTTAATCAGTTAAGGACGTATGACGCTTATTTCTCAAAACAAACATCACTTAAATGTGCCGAACATCAATTCCTATCACTATTTCTTCCACTGCTCTTTGAATTCTTACAATACAATATAGCGATATAAATGTCTCCTTAGCTCTCCACACCAGTAACCCCCATAACACTAAACGTCCCGCCTAAAAAGCTTCCTGTATGTTCAAACAGGGCTCTTTAATGGTTGTGCTGCTGACCGTGTGCTTATATTGGGCTGCTCAACTTTGTCGCTGAACTGTAATTAATGTTGTGGTAATCTATTTTATCCCCCAACCATTAGCAGGCTGTGAACACTCTCTAATACCAGTCCAGGCCTCATTTTCCAGGCCTCTGATCGCACCAAGCACTGGACACCTAATTCGCTCAACGAAATGGGGCTCGCGATTACTGAGGCAGAGATTTAATATATCACGGAAAATTAGGTCGATTTTAATAAATTACCCATCCCGCTGAATAGCGTGCATATGCTTACAGTTGCGTGGGGGGGAAGAGTGTTTTGCTGATGGGAAGGCAAGTTATTTTAACACGTGTGTTAAACATCGGGGCAACTGGCAGAGGAGCAGGAGGAGGAGGTGGGTGGGCCTGCTGTAGGGGTGCCCCCAGACTCAAGTAAGGGATGTCAGCACTTCCTAGTTGCTTGGTGACTTTGGAGTCCTTGTACACAGGAGCAATTAAGGCCCTGGCTTTATCTTCAGTCCCCTCAATGGACTACATGGACTTCCACATCTAAATGATCTATATTTATAGCTTCCTGGACCTCCCAAAAAGCCACCGGCCCTTCCATTGGCACACAGCGACTTGTCACACAATGCCTGAGTAAATAAAATATGAGTTAGTACATTTTCACCATGTAGCACAGGGTGTATTTTACTTTTATGGCAGCATATTTTGCTCATGATGGAGGGCGAGCGCAAGAGAAGTCGAGATGCCTCCATAAATCATTCCTTGCGTTCTACCTCAAAAATAGTGCTCACATGATAAATGCGAGTTTACTGGAAGCATTTTAACTCTGAACAATGACTCTGTGTGTGTGTGTGTCTGTGTGTGACAAATCTGGAAGCATTTTATGGTCAGCCGCAGAGGCCTGTGTGATTGGACAAGCTATGTCACTCCTGGTCTTAAAAGGCTTTGCACAACAGCGAGGGCATCCGCGAGTCATCCCGACATTTGTGGGATGAGAAATTCCACAGGATTCACCACACAGTTCATTTCTATCCAAACTGCTTATTCTATCTGCAGGCGCTTCAAGACACATGATTCGGCTCGGTAATTTGTGTTTGTGGTCCATAATCAATAGCCATGGATTTTTGGAGCTTCACGCTGACTAATCTGAAAATGGATTTGTCATTGTTATAGGAAGATAGCACTGAATCACATCAGTAACTCTCTAATGTGTGTATATGATTGTGAGTCAAGCACTCAGGAAAGTACAGCTTCTCAACTGTGAACTTCATCATTTTTCCTGTCTGAATGACTTGGACAGGATACAGTACTTTCTTGTGGCGCGTCTGGCACATTCACTAGATTTAGCTCAGTGATAGCTACATCTACACTCTCATTATTTATTATCCTCAAGAAAGATTTAGATTTTTACCACGACTGGCCATTTACCTCTGCTGGAGACTTTTCAGGTCAGTGGTTTCCTCCTTTCCTCTTCTGCTGAATGTTGGAATAAACGTCCTTCTGCAGGAGTTTTGCATGTGATCACTGAAAGTTCAGCTCTTGAAGAAAAACCCAATTTTCGCTGATCTAGAATCAGTACTACAGTGTCTGATCTTGACACTTTAATTTTAAACCTAAATTGGCAAAT
>NW_007578092.1:454683-469287 GCF_000690725.1 Stegastes partitus | reverse complement strand
TTTTTTTTTTTTTTTTTTTTTTTTTTTTTTGGACGAGGTGTCACCTCACAGTGGATCACAGGCAGGGGCTAGTGGGACAACCAGCTGTCTCTGTCACCAACTGTCACCAGCATTGTCTATCCTCCCTCACTGGCTGAACAGATGACGGACATTTGAATGGCAGGCACCATCCTGCCCCCTCCCTTCGCATCCTCCCCAAAGCCAGAATACAGAGGAATCATCGATATTCATCCCCTCGCCCACCCTCAGCCTCCCTTTCTGTGTTTTCAGTCATTCATATGTAAACTCGGAGATAAAACATATGGTGCTAATTTGCAACAAATCAACAGTGACCCAGGCTGACTTTCTACTTGGGATATTCATAGTGAGAGTTACTAGACGCCCAGCACCTGTCTGTGTTTGAAGCCTTGCCTTATTCATTACCAAAGTGTGTTGGCAAAGAGTGTCAACAAAGGCACAGCAGGCCTATAATTTGCATTCTTCCTACAAGGTGACATAATGATGTAAATTATCAAAGAAAACTGATTTTGTGTAAGACGCTGGGGTTGTTGTAATGCCATTGGCGTTGGTCTCTCGAGACTGTTTGAAAAGGAAATTATAATAGATACACAAGGCTCTGTTTGTTACCTTAACTCTGAAGGGAAATCAGCTTCAGAATCAATGTGAACTCAATGAATGGCAGCTGTCCTGATGCTGACACCTCATCAGGAATGACAGCATTGATCTAAAAGGGATACAATGAGGCAAACAAACTTTGATTTCACTTCACTTACATCATTAGAGCCACTCATAAGGTCACAGCATAAGGAATCAGATTGAGGAACATCATGAAAAACATAGCTGGATTAAAAGGAAACAGCGTTGACAAAGTTAATATCCATTATACATCAAATTGATAATGTTAATTTTGAATAAGTCAAAGGTGTGAAATATTCATGTGGAGCTGTCCAAAGTTTTTTTTAAGTTCCTTTTCTCTCCTCCTTCTTCTTCTCTTCATGTTGACTTGACTTTCTTCTCCATTAATTATCATGCCCAGGAGGTTTTTCAGGGAGAGGAGCAGCCATCAGGCTGAATCATCTTGACAAGGCGGCATGGCCCAATTACACCAGTGCTCCGCCGGGCTTTGATGTGGCGGAAAAGCAGAGAGATAGGGGCAAATTGCACAGCCATATTATGGTAATGATCTGATTTAATCCTGCCACTAAACTTTATGTAGCTTGTTTAAAGAAGATGCTAACGCTAATTACAGAGGTGCACAGAGGTGCTGGGTGGGATCGGGTGGAGAGGGCTGAGCCGAAGGGGTTTGCGGCGGCGGCGCTGCAGCCGTGGCTGGTGGGAGTTTCCAGTCTACAAAGTGCAGCTCATAAATGTTGTAAATGAAAATGAGACAAAGTGGACTTATTTCTGTTTAATTATAGATCCGGCACAGGTGAAAAGGTCAGGGGTAGAGGAGGGCATGTGTGCAAGCTCAAAACCTGTTGGGCTACCGTTGTTAATTAACACATCTGAGGATGGGAGGTAGAGAAGGTCTGAGAGAACGGGAAGGAGACCGAGACAGGAGGAAAGGGAGAAGTGGGGAGGGGGGGTTAGAGAGGGGTGTTACAAGGAACGCACGATAATATCATCCTGTAATTAACTTGTCACTTCAATTACAGCCCCTCAGATTGGAATTGTCTTGGGTTATGGCGCCGGGCCCTGTCTGTATGGTTAATTAGTCTGACGAGTAGCCACCGTGCTCCTCTCCGTTCTCTACGCCGTCACGCCTGCAGCAACTTAGTTTATTGTTCCTGATGATTGACTAGCATGAAGCGGAGAGCGCAACAAACTCGAGAGAAGGTGCGCGAGTGCTCAGCAGTCAGAGGTAAACCGACTCCATGCCGTCGTCCATTATCTTTTAATGGCTGTTATGACTTTAACCTCTTTGCCTTCTTTTCTTTATCTATTATTAATGTCATATGACTCAGAAGGTTCTTGAAATAAGCTCAAGTTGATGTTATCTTCAAACAGGAAGAGACAGACGGGTGGCAGCTTCAATGACGGCTGAGGAAGTGAGTTCAGTGGAGGAAGACGGGTCAGCTAACCTCGATGTGAACCCACCTGTGGACAGCTTCCAACTGTTAAACCATTACTAGATGAAAAAAACAAATGAATTAATTGGTGTGATGAAAAATACACTAAAACCAATGGAACCGCACTGGAGTTTCTGCACTGTGTTTTTTCTTGTTTATCAGACCACAGACTATTAGCGCCGGTGGAGATATGAAAGCGAATATAAATATCACACTGACAAATTGCAGACTAGAGAGCAGTCACAAAGCCTCCTTGTAGGAACAGGCTTATCTTTGATACTGTCTGTTTTACTCCTAAGGAAAGGCGTGTATATATCAATAGACAGAAAAAAGTAAACATAATTATCTGTTTGCATTATGCTCAGAAGGAGATCAAAGATATTTAGCATTCTCAGATAGGTTTTTAAACTTTTTGAATGCGAGTGAAGGACTATAAATATACATTAGAGAGACAGTTGCAGTATCTGGTTCGGTTTGTCCTCTGCGTTACCTCTCTCTCCGTGAAGATGAGGACATCTCCTGGGATGCTGAAGGCCTCTTTGTAAGGATTCATCACTTACACAGGCAGTTGTGTGTACTATCACAGCTCGTGGTGTAACTCTTTGAAATCTCACTGTTATGCAGAACTTGCACTTGAGAAGGACTTGTGAAGATGTGTCAGGCATTTTGACACAGGTATAATCCGCACTGGGCCGGAGTAGATTGCTGTGTTTTTTTTCAGAGTCTCAGAGGAAACTTTGACAGTTCTTGCTCCACCAGATGCTAAATGTGTTCATCCATTTTAAGAAAAGCTGTTTAAATTGGCAATTTTTTAAATAGTCAGATTCAATTACTGAGCTTTACTTAATACTTAAGCAACAGTTCTGTCAGAAGTATCCCTTTCATTTCACTCATTCAAGTTATTACCTTTCTCACTTAATTCATGCGGGGCTGTGCTTCATAGTGTTAGTGTAGGGGTGTCAAATTCATTTTCATCCTGGGCCACATGAACATCATGTTCGCCCGCTGTATAAATGTAACGACTCCTTAACATATTGGTAAATGTCTCTGCATTATTATTTATTCTATGTACAAATATTGTGCATGCCTTTACCTAAAAGCAAAATATATGTAGCAGGGCTCCAGACTAACTTTTCCAATGGTAGCACTGGTGTTACCAACTTTCTTCGTGGGTTGCACCAGCTAATGATTTGGTCCCCCACCCTATATTTTGTTGGTTCAGCATTGCTATTAATGCACCATGCAGCTGATGAATAGTTATTTTTGCATAACTTAGTTATGTTGTAATGGTTTTCAGTGACACTAGACTTGATATATGTAAAATGTTTTAATCTGTAAATATATTTATTTTGTCACCAATCTTCTTCTGATATCACTCATTAACTGGACACGAGCCAAACAACTGCTGAACATGCCTATGAGTTAATGCTACATTTTACCCATGTTCAGTAAACGCCTCACATGCTACATTTTACCGATGTTCCCTAAACGCCTCACATGCTGCTCTGGTAGATGCGAACCAGGTGGCTGCTCCTCTGACAGGTGAGTGACCAAACATTTGTTGAAAAACAGTGGAAAGCGCGTTCTACACAAATTTGCCCAAGTTGAAAAGGTTTCTGTTAAGTCCATACCACTGGCCATCATGTTTATATGGTCAAAACTGTGATCACCGTTAAAATTTGAATCTTCTTGATTGAATGTGGGGCTTCTTTTTCTTCCTAACTGACTCGGTCGAGATCTCACTGCCTGCACCTGAACTCTTTTACCATCAGGTGTGTTGGACCTCTCCCCTCGCTGTGTGTGGTAATCAGGTAAATCCTATTAATTCATCAGATTAGGAAACACACATCTCTCACAGGCCACATAAAATGACGTGGCGGGCCAGATTTGATGTGCCAGATGTGGCCTGCGGGCCTTGAGTTTGTGTTAGTGCATTTAAAGTTGGTCAAAATGCATTGATTGAACCCCTGAAAAAAATCTCTCTGTATCAAAATTGGGCTTCAAGATGGATCAGTGGTTAGCACCGTTGTCTCGCAGCAAGAAAGTTGCCAGTTCGTGTCCCGGTGAGGACACCCGGGATCTTTCTGCGTGAAGTTTGCATGTTCTCCCCGTGCAGTGTGGGTTCTCTCCGGGTTCTCCGGCTTCCTCCCACAGTCCAAAAACATGTTGAGGTTAATTGGTGATTNTCAGCTCTTGAAGAAAAACCCAATTTTCGCTGATCTAGAATCAGTACTACAGTGTCTGATCTTGACACTTTAATTTTAAACCTAAATTGGCAAATAGTTTGGTCACTTTGGGGCAATGCCTTACGACCTTGACATAGTTGATGTGACTGAAACTGTTACTTCAAGGAGCTGTGTTAGCATCCATTTGGAGCGATGTTTCTTGTTCAGTATTGAATATACGTATAGCATAATATTGCGTAGGTCCCCCTTTTTGTGACACGTCTGATGGTGTGCTGTAGTTTCTACCACGTTCTAGAGACAATGGCAGCAAATCCTTTAGGTTCTGTGGGTTGCAGAGTGGGGCCTTTGCACATCAAGCTTGTTTCAGTGCATCCCATAGGTCCTTGATCAGAGTTTAAAGACCAGGTCCCTGGGTCCTTGGCATGTTTCTTGAGTCATTCCTAAGGAGTTTTTGTGATGTGTCTGTTGGGGAACTCCAATGCCGTTGGGGAGTGCCATTGCTGTGGGGGTTATATGTGGTGGAGTAATTTCTGGCTACCGTATCCTTTGAATTAGTCAAAATTATTCTGTACACAGCAAAGAGAATATGAAAAACTGAGCTGATTTCAAGAGCAACTGACTAATTCCAGTCAGTTTTCCTACTAATAAAACTCTCCGTCCTGCCCAACATGCGTCAAAGCTTCACCAATGTATAATAGTCGCCTTTTTCTCCCTCTATGTCAGGAGCTCCATCACCACATTATGTATGACCAATCTTGCAAGTTTTTTTTTAAACATCCAAACCCCATACAATCCCTGTCCAGTCTTTGTTGTGACCTGAACACTGTGACCTCTGAGCAGGTGAAATGTCATAGTTATTTCACTTGTTAAGACAAATGGATCGTCCTCATCTGTTATGATTTCCAACCTTCTGACTATTTACTATCACTACATCTAGCTTATGTGTTTCTACATACCTAATAAATATGTAAACACATTGTTTAATTGGCCTAAATGCTTACACATGATTATGTTTTACCCACAGGTGTTCAGGGGAGTGGACCCAAATTTTCCAAATAGAATTTTTTCACAAGATGATCATGATACTTTTAACCTGTTAGTGATTAAATGCTGTCACTGGATGACGTCAGTTCAATACTTACACTCTTTTTTAGCTTCTTTTTGGTCTCCGCCTGCACCTAAGGGGGGGAAGTAATGTAGCTCTTCAGCTGCTAAATGCTTCACTGCTTTTACCAGCTTGTTGCTAACTTTATCTGAGTACAGTTTGAGGCTTGGCAGCTGGTGGTTTCATGAGAGATTTTTGCCAAAAATAGCTTCCTGTTGTGCCCAAAAACAAAGCTGACAAGAGTGGTGAGAGTACATTTGCAGGCCAGAAATCAAAAACACTGAGCACAATGCATTCGGATGACTTGTTGACACAAAAGTATTGATTGGAAACAGCTTTATGTATCCATCCATACATTATCTATACACCTTGTTATGTACTGTAGGGTCGCAGGGGAGGGGCTGGAGCCTATCTCAGCTCACTTAGGGTGTTTTATGTATGGCTGTTACAGAAATATCATTGCTGGTGTTTATTTCTATATCACATTAAATCTGACTCTACATATACTGTAATGTGGGAATGTGCACTAAGAGAGGCTATATGCATATGACCAAACGTGTCAAAGTGCTGTAAACCTAAACTATTGATGAATTATACACATTTAATTTAAAAATGTAAGCAGTTATTAACCACATGCATGGTGTGTGAAATCATGCAAATAATTATGGGGTGGTATTTAGGTGACGCTACTGCTGTCAGGCTTTTAAACATACATGAGCAGATGCCTTTCAAAATAAATTATAGTGTTCTAGTCTGTATAGGATCCAGCTTTTCCCACCCCAACTGTATATATAAGGAAGTCCAATTTTGTGTCCTTTTTTCTCCAGTTTTTTTTAATGAAAAATCACATTAGTAATATGTTTACACATTCCCTCTTGCTAGTGGATGTTTGGGGGTTTGTTATAAGCTCTGTGAAAGGCACGCAGGGCTTCCAGAATGCTTCATATCATCACATTGCTCCTTCTGTATTTCACAAACCCATTCCAAACAACACACCCCCCCTCCCCCATCTCCTTCCCCATTCAAGATAAATATGAAACCAAAAGGAGAAATTCATGCTTGAAGCAAGGGAACTAATCTCCTTCCTGCCTGTTTCACTCCTCTGTGTTTAATTGATAGAAATTGCACGCATCAAAGAAAACGCACACTGAGATTTAATGGGCATAAAATGGACATTAGCATTTTAAAGAGGTGGATTAACACATTAATCCGGGCAATTTTCATCCAGCACTTCCAATGAGATCGTCACAGCGCGCAGGCTCCTAATGGGGCTTAACTGGCTTTCCGCTTTAGTGCTGCTCTCAGGGATAACACCAAAACTTTTAGTTTTTGGAGAGGGGGGAAGCGAAGGGGCTTAATTTGTGTGACGACTCTTTCAGAAGTGAGCTTTTACTTCCAAGCGAACAGACGTCCACATGACACATTACACAAGTTGCAGCAGTGCCACGGGTGTGCTCTTGTGTTTTGTGTGGAACCGATACACTCAGGAGACGTTGGGTCGAGATGGCGAAACTGTCTGTACCTAAAGAAAGCTGTAATCAAAGGAGCTGTTGTTGGATGAACATCATGGAGTTGACTTTTCGTTCATGCCGAACATATGTGGTTTTGTTCAGGGAGGCACACTGCGTTGTTGAGCGCAACAACTGCACAACAGAAGTAAGTATATGATTTTGCTCCGATGCGGTCTCGCAGTACGATCAAAGCACGTCCAATACGCTCATCATCCAGCCAGATGAAACTCATTTTGGGCTGATTTGCTGTGAATCACGTCTACAGATGTGCGCTGGTTGGAGGCTCCCACGCCCAACCTCAAAGGTAGAAGATGCTCTGTGCTGCCGTGGATTGTTTTGACATACAACTTGTCAAACCCTTGCACAAGGAAGGAAGCGGCTGCCACTCGGTCCCAGAGGAGCTTTAGCTGCGTTTCATGTGCAAGGGACGAACTCATGAGCGGCGACGAGTGCACACGTCCTGCATGTACGAATTCATGCACATAAAACAATGTTCACACGCACCAGTCGTAGCCATCATCAGTGACACAAACCCTCAGCGTCGGTGTTTAGACAACACCGAGCTCTCTTGATGCAGTCTGTCCCCCCTACATTGGTGCGCGCTTTCATTTCCATCCCTGTACGGCTGCTCCTCCCTTTTGTTCGAGTCATTTACACCGCAGTTTATGCACACACAACATGTAAGCCCGCTGTACCTCCATGCAAAGAGAATGTAATGTAGGTCATCAAACAGAGCTGACTGGGAGAGTGCTGTTGTTTGTGAGCAGTGAGGCAGCCTCCAGAGTAAAGGACTGATGTGAATAGGAGGCGTGTAAAAAAAAAAAAAACAACACAAGCAAAAAAACACAATGGAACAAACAAAAGCTTCTTCGACAAACTGTTAAAACGTAGAGTGCGTCTGTTTTGGGTGTTGTCACCAGTGGATAGAGGTATGGAAATGCAGAAACACCGCTCCCTCTCATTCCCTCTCTACCTGTCTCATGCTCTCTGGTGAATAGTTTATGCTACGCACCTTCCACTCACCTCTCCTGTACTTTCCGTCCCATTATCACTCCGACATGAGATTGCACTCAAGACAATGTTGGAATTTTTGATAACACGGATTGTGAAACTGAAACACTGTTCTGAATTAATAAACAACACAGTCTGGAGCTTTTAGAGAGGAATCCACCCTTTTCCTACCTCTCGGTGTATTATTAGTAATATTACTTTTTCATTCTGTGCCTGTTGTCCGGTACCATCTGAGTACTATTAGAGAAAGCTCTCAGCTTTCCTGGATAGGAATCGGGGATGGGTGTTTCCCGAAACATGCTCTGGCAGGGTGCAGTGATTTGAATAACCCCCGAATCTGCAACGCAAATGACATCCGAAAAGACAGGCTACACTCAAGGCATGGCTTTCCCGTTCCCTCGGCTGCGTTCGTCTAAAAGCCTGCGACATCTCCGTACACAGGTGCTGCGCTGTAAGTGTCAGAGTTGCGCTCTGGCCTAGATCGGGAGCAGAGCGGATACACGGCATTGTCATCCGCTGAGAGATCGCTCGCTTGCAGTGGACACAGACAGGCGCCGTAAATTTGTGGCAGTTTTATAAAGCTCTTGTCCTTCTGCCATAACCTCACACTTTCCCAACAAATACAGTAACTCAACCAGCCTTCCATTTCCAACACATGTTCACCAGATAAAGAGACCCCCTCGACGTCCTCTGTGAAAGATAATGGTCACATTCCTGTGGCAGCCGCTCTGTCATGGTCAGCGGTTTCTTGCCAGACAATAAAACACACAAATGCTATATGCTGATCCAAAATGTCAATAACAACAAAAGGCCTGACCGCCCTCCTCCAAAGTACAAATCTAACTTTACTCATCACGAGCCACTTTTGTTACCACCTTTTTCATGAAGTTCTCATCAAGGACTCCCTTTATGGTTTAAAACCTCAACCGGGAATAGTTTCAAATGTAAGAAATGGAACTGATCACAGAGAGAAAGGAAGCATATACACATACAGGAGAACGTTCACCCCGGGGGTGAGATATGGCCAGTGTTTGAAACACCATCAAAGGTCTGTTCCTCTGTCTGTCCTTTGAGAATAATTACACTTACTGTATCTGCTGCTCTGTCTGATTTGTGTTAGCAGCTTGAGAGAGAGCCAAGGCACTTGGACGAATAGGACAGAAATTTATAGCACAACGCTTGTCTTTTTCATTTGCCTTGGCCAGGCTTGCGACAGACTCAGAAAGCTGGTAAGCTCGGATACTTTGAACTGCGCGATAAGGATCAGCTCAAGTCAGACAGACGTTAGGCTAAGAAGAAACCAATTTTTACACAAGGGCTTTTCAAAGACGTGCGACATCTCTAATTGAATGTAGAGTACCCTGATAAAGTGATCAAAGCAGAACGCTTGCAAAGTTAATGAAAGTAAATAAAGCTAAAAGCGTATTTCTTTTTACTGACAGAAGGTTTAAAAGGATGTTGTTTTATCCTTAATGCTGAGACCTGTTTTTTAATAAGTATCATAATGAGGGGTTTCCTTTTTAGAAAAAAAAAAGAAAGAAAAGAAAATCATAATCCTGCAAACAGGACAGAATTGATTAGGACAGCCAGCTCTGTTCGATGTGGATGTGTGCACGTGTATGGATGCGAGTGTGTGGAATAGATCCATCCATTCCTGATGTGGCTCCCAGCAGTCGACAGCTCTGCCAACCGTTGTCATTTTCTGGCAGCCAGATTACTCTTGGGGTGGCATTTTCACAGTTGTCAAGTGAGGATTTAATGGCCAATTATCCTCAGATAAATATATCTCTGCCGAGGAGAGGGAGCCATCGTATGAGTGGGAGACTATCGCTTCTAATTGTGGGCTAAAGAAAGAGGAAAACATGTCTGGTCAAAGCCTCCAGAGACTGGCCGACTTCCTATATCCCCGCGCTGCCACTTCATCATCTCCCAAGAAGGCAGTTGGATCCCTTAAAATAAAATCCACTGTACTGTAAATCACGTGTTACACTTACAGCACAAAGTACACTGTCGTCGTTAAACAGGGTGTCGCCATCCTCGCTTTGACCAGAGCCATGCTGTCGATTGCTTTTTTTTTTTTTCTTTTTTTTTTTCCGCACTGGTGTTCATGACAGGGAAAGAAATTGCTCACTGAGGAGACTGTTTAGTCCAGTAGGATGACTGAAACGTGGGAATGATGGGATTATGGAATGAAAACATGGAAAAGCAAACTTAGCACTTTGCTACTGAACTACAGAGGTGACGTAAAGGAAAACACGACAAAAAGACAAGTAAGATTTTACTCAAAGTGACATTTATAGATGTATTTATGTGATAGTGTTTTTTTTTTCAAAGAACACTTTTAACAAAATCTGTCTGCTCTCCTTATCGAAACCTAATTTAGTTTCCTTTTTACTTTTTTATGAGCAAATCTTTGATTGGTCATACTTGCAAATGGATTAGGGTTTGGTGATCTGTCACACTGATTGCAATTATATTTTACATTTAAAAAAGCTATACTCACATGATAAACTACAAGCACAAAGGTAAACAGTGGTAAGGCCGTTAGTGGAACCCAAAGTAAAAGAGCTCAGAAGAGCAGACTCTTCTTCATGCTCCCTTCCTCCCTGAGATCAGCACCAGTGACTTCGATAAGTTCTGGCTTACACGGGTTCCAAGTTTTGCTCGAGAGGCAGCGCTGACAGAAACAGGCTGGTTTCAGGCTCCAGCATTATACAGACATACGTCTCTGTTGCTGGCAGGTTAGCAGTGTGTAGATGTCAATGGGGATCGTGGCTAACAGGCTGAGCGGCCTGCACCGACGTCACCTCGGGTTAATGACAGTGACAGTCTCAATCGCCGAGCTGGTGGAGAAGATTTAATGCTTCCCCTTTGGCACCAGGAAGTGCTGATAATGATGCTGGGTGGCATGGAGCGTGTCCCTTCTGACATCAGCAATGATTTAAACTCCTGCAATGGTGTGCAAGTTCATATATACTCACACACAGAGGAGCGGACGGGTACGAGGGAATTCTCAAATGAGGCTTCAGCAAACTTATTGTCGTCTTTGTTTATTGGAAATGTCACGATAATCGACAAACCGTATTGGCTAAATCCCATTGAAATGGCCTTTTAGATAAAACCAAAAAAAAAATACATTAACTATTATAATATTCTATTCACTATGTCTTTAAACCAGATTATCTATGAAAAGGTTTCACCAGCTAAATGCACCATATGCATGTCTACAGTGCAGCCAGACCACAAAAACTGATGCACTCGCGTGTGCAAATAGCAAGAATATCGAAGGTTCCAATGTGATGCCGCTTTCAAATAGATTTCAATAAGATTAATTGGCTTGGTGACAGCAAGTCTTCAATTTTTGTGCAACCTTTTTGAGCTAACAAGCTACCTTGCTAACCAGCGATCAGATACCACTATTGTGCAATGACCTGTGCTACACATGTCACAGTCTCAGCATGTCAAACCAGGAGCCAGACATACTTTATGCGCATAGCTCATTATTTTCAAATTGTAACATGCAATTCAGTGGTGTTTAAAAAAAAAAAACTCCAATTACAAGTCAACTGTAGGCTGTCACACTGCACATCAATATGCTGTAATTTGACTTATTAAGCTACCTTTTCTGTCAATTACTGAACATTGCCTATTACTGTAAAGCTAATATTAGCTTAAGGTAATACCTTCATTCATTAAGGATGACAGTTTGAACTGTCGGTGGCATGGCCAAAACATGACTGAAGGCACATGATGATACTCGTGTCATCGACCCTCTGCAGCCTTCATCTGATGCAACACTCAGGCCTAAAATTTCATCCAACATAAGACAATACATGAGACCTTTACTGTGGCACAGGTGCGATGTGTGTGCTCCTCCTACCAGCTAATGTGAAGTAACCTCAGTGTAACTGATCAAAATTAAACCGAACATTTCCCCCCTGCATTACTACATTGTTCATGCTCACAATCGCTATTTCTACGCTGGAAGTTGAGGCTTTGCCTGTCGTTCCCTGATACACTTCCTGCCTCCACTCTTTATATTTCCATTATCATCATTGACACTGTAATGATTGGTGTGATTATGCATGCGGACGGGGCTGTGAACGGGTGTGTTGACACGGTGTTGACAGGCTGGCGCGGTCACATCTCTCCCGCTGTCTCAGGTGGGAGCTCTGGTTATGCACAGTCTTCATTTAGATTCGATTACAGTGATGCACGCCTTATGGGTGTCACTTCTCTTCCGCTTCACAATTTAGGGAAAGAGAATGGGCAGTAATTGTGCTACCTGGGTGCTGAAGCCCTGGTGGCAAATCAAGCAGCGGGTGCGTGGTGGCATATTGTCTGGCTGCCTTTCCCCAGCTCATTTATTTGCCTCCAGTTGTCAACGCGGGAATATCACTGTGTGCAAATTAGCTAGCCGGGCCTTCAAGGAGCCACACTGCCTCTTCCCGCCCACTCTGCCCGAGTGATGCCTGTTATGTCCAATTACACACCCAGTAGCTGTGATTAGCACGTGTAACTAGCGGCTCCGGCATGAGCACCCATGCACACGTAGTGGCGCACATGTGCATACAGGACTCACAACAGATACACAACCTCATTCGCATCTGCTTCATTACCCACGATCCCCCTCGTTGCAAATGTGGAGCGGCGTCTCCTCTGGGTTTTCATCTTCTTTAAGCCTCCACGGGGCCTTCATTCTGCGCCGCAATAAGCCATCAGCTAATAAGTGAAAAGCTATATATACTACATATATTTTACATTACATCTAAGGCGCATCAGCCCTTCCTAAAGGCAATGCAGGTGAGCATAGATATCGCACTTACAAACAATACTATTATGTGACACATGCCACAATGACATATATCCCCAAAGTAAAGGGAATCTGCTGGGAACACAAAGATCACAGTTTCTTCTCTAGTCAACAGAGCGAATTCTCATCTTACCATCTCCAAAGCCTTTGGGTATTGCATATTGCAAACAGCCTACAGCGGTGCAGTTATGTGGAACAGAATAGAAAAGCACGCTGGTTTTGGTTGGTTAAAAATGAAATGTTAGATCTGTAGCGTTTATTGTCGTACAGTTGTTGTTATTTCAGTCTGTGGATATTTGTGGCACGTCCCTCGACATGGCTTGACCAAAGAAGCAGCATTACTCAGGCTCTGGCCACATGTGAGCCGCACATTACGACAAGCTGCGCTGGCCTCTGACCGCCCCTGCACTTAAACTGCAGCGAAAACAAAAGGAGGCAGGGAGTTCAAAGTGGTGTCTGTTTTGTGTGTAGTCATGGTGGCCTGCCGTCGGATGCTTTCATCATATCTCTCAGTGATGCCACAGTGCCCAGAGGGGGTGATGTCACAGTAAGGTCAATGTCAAATATGAAAGAGGGAGTCGCTGCTGCCAAGGACTTGCGGGGAGAGACAAATTTAACCAGAAGTGTCCCGAGATTGGAGGCAAGAAAGGCACCATGTGGCACATTTGCCTACACGCCTCCACGTCGGGCCTGCGCACTGTCAGCCGACTGTAGGCCTCGAGGTCTGGGGGACGCAGATAGTCAACCACATGCTTCCGTTTATGTCTCTGTCACTCTTTGTCTCTTCTCTCTGTCTATCTGGAACGCAGTCAAATGGACAAAGCGCTCGGCGAACAAAGGGAGCACTGGTATCCTCAGTACGGCGCTTACTGCTCGGAGCAGCTGTGGAAATGTCAAACAGGGCTGAGATGAGAGAAGTGTTGCGAGTGGGATGAAACTGCTGACACCTCATTTCCTTTCATTCCCAGTTCTGAAGCTACTTTTGTCACAGAATGTTTTATATATGTGTAGGCCCTATCTCTCGTCACTTGTGCTTTTCACCCGACATCAACCATAGAAACACAACACATGCTATCACGCAAACGGCTTCTTGTGAGCCATTTGTTCTGCCGTGGTAGTGTGCTCTTTGTTTGAACCTAAAACCGTCTGTTTCTCTCCAAATTTACTTTTGCGAGGGAGTACAGAGGGAGACGCTGTTATTCAGACTGGCTGAAGGTTTTTTAGTGCAAGTGTGTTGTGATTGCTGTCTCTACTATCACTATTCTTTTCTTCCTGAAACGTAAATCTCATGTTTTAAAGATTCCTTTAATGGGAATCAAAGACTAAATATTTCAATACGGCTATTTTATTATTCAGTAGACTCACAGGCATTTCCAGCCATCTGACTGCGAGAAATCCATGTGCCTCACCGTCTTAGCAGCGCAGGTACATGGCTTCAGCTGGCAATATTACAAGGATTAGCATGGCATATGAAATATTTAGTGGATTTCTTCTCCCCTCCCTCTAAAACCTAATAAATCAAATGACTGCCAAATGTCATTAAAGTGATGGTCTTTGACTGGGTAAGAGAGAGTCCCTTTTCATATTCAGATTTGGGCTGGAAGAAATGAAAGAGCAGAAAGGTTACTTGGTTTAGCTGACAACCCCCAGTGCCCCGACGCTGGTGGGTGAAGGCTCGAAGAAGGGCAGATGGAAGCAGGAAGAAGGAGTAGCGGGGCACTGTGACAGAGAAGGTATTGTCTGACGTGCCAGCCGGGCGTCCTTGTGGCATTGGTCTCCTGTTGGCGCAGGCAGGGTGTCTGGCCTGCTGTTTTGATTAGTTTTTTTTTTTTTTTTTGGACTTTCTTTTTTTTTTTTTTTTTTTTTTTTTTTTTTTTTTTAAGATTTCTCCAGTATTAAAATAATGCAG
>NW_007578092.1:382599-450107 GCF_000690725.1 Stegastes partitus | reverse complement strand
GATGTGCTGGTCAGCTATCATGGAGTTTGAGGTTAGGGTTGAAGAGTTTCTTTTGACTTTCTGAGTCGGAGATCCACCGACGGGGGGTGCAATAGTTGGAATTTCCGCCTGGGAATTCAGAAAATCCAACGTCCCAGTTCAAATGGAATGCACCGGTAATCATAACCTTCTACTACGTATTTTCCAGATTGTCTTTGTGATGTAAGCTTTCCAGCATCCCTTAATTAGTTCCTGCATGTTTTTTTGAACTTTGCCTCTATTTTGGATCTTGCCTCTTCGTCCTTTGTTTTCCTTCCTGTTTTTTGTAACCTTTAACCTTCTCTTTTCAAGCTCATTTTAAGCTCCTTGAGGTGGTTTTGGGTTTTCATCTCGACCTTGACAAGTCCGACCATTTAGCTCAACGAAGCCAACAGTGATTAACCCATATTCTGCGATCAGTATGTGAATTACTATAACTCAAAACACCTTGATGATATCAAAGCCAAGTCAGACTTTGATGACATGTATGTCTCTGTTCTGAAGTAATGGTAGCATGACTAAAATGGCCATTAGAGGAAGAACATTAATCCTTAAATCCAACTCAAACAGCTGACACAGGGTTACACATTTCACCATACTTCATCGGTTTGAACTCTCTGCAAAGACTTGGAGATTGATAGACTGCAGTCTCTGTGGAGTTGCTGGTGATAAAAAATAGCAGTTACACCCTTGTACAAAAACATTGTTTTTCTGTGAGCGTCTGCCATCAGAATATGTCATCCACTTGAGGTTATGCTATCCCGGTCACTGCAGAAGTCTTGGCTATGAGGGGCAGGGGTGGTGGTTGCACAAAGTCATGATGAGGCTTCCTCTCAGCCTTGTTCTCCTACATGTATCTGTCAGCTTGTGGCCTTCAGAACTGAAGCCCAGAAGGCCCTCTGGGCCTCGTTCTGTCTGACACTGTCATTACTGGACAACATACAAATGTTGTGGTTTACAAGATTGAAAACAAAAAGAAATTGTGTTTCTCTTTCTCATTTCACTGAGGCAGGGAGTGTGATTGTGCACATATTTACTGGAAGTGAAATGATCCACGAAGAAATGGCTGACCCATCAATCAAATCTGGCAACGGCAAGTAAATGAAAAAGGCTTGTTGATTAGTCTCAAACCCAAGAAAGGATTTATGATTCTTCTGCCTGCCATTGCATGCTCTCTGTTGCAAGGGTTCATGGTTTTTTCGCTCATGATTTTTTTTTTCCACATTTTGTTCTATTTTACTATTTTTGCCTTTTAGTTGAAAGGAACAAGATCCATGCGTTTGAGAGAGTGATAATTGTCAGTTTGGTCTGGTTCTGATATAGTGGCAGTCATCCATATGAAATCCACCTCACCAAAAATGACACCAGCATCGGGGAATGCACACCTCATGAATAAGCTGGCATGCAAAACCTCTGTTGCAAGACGGCTAAATTCAAATGAGCTCTGTTATCAAGCTCCTCCGTGGTGACTTGCCAATGGCTGGACTGCTAGCATGGCCATTATCCAATAGCGCAAACCCTTTGATCAGTAATAGCCAGCACTGTGGCAGCACTGTGTGTCTAACCGAGCTTCGTACTATTCTTTTCTATTTTGCAACTTGTTTACAAGTTATTACGGAGCCTCCTCCCTCTTTGTAGCTGTCAGTGTGTGTAATTATCATTGACAACACAGTTTGGCCCACGACACTCGGGACATGCCTGCAAAACACGATGAAGACAAGGCTTTGGAAAATTCAGAATCTGCAAGGGAATTGGGTTAAAAGGCAAAAATTAGTCTGACAATTACTTTGTGTTACAGTGCTGTTAAGTCCATGCAAAAACAAAAGGTACTGAACTGATTAAAGTGTTACCCTTTTTTCTACTCCCTGGGAGGATCAAACATAGAAGTTCAGCCAGCTTCTTTTAGTGCTGCCATAAAAGTGTCCCTTCCCTCACAGACATGATGTGAGAGCTGGAGAAGCTCAATCCCTCGTATTGTTTGAAGATTACAGTAACTTTATGCGCATGTACCAAATGTGCACATGGAGTAACAGAGCTGCAGCCATTAAAATAAAATAACCAATACTATTTGAAACCACATCCTTTTAGTGGAAGCCATTCCATGCTGGTACGGTTTAGGTTAAATCAGATGTACATGTACAAGAATAGAACAAAAGGGTATTCTTGTCGTTCAGTTTACTCGCATTTCTTTCTCATGCAACGACGTGGTGCGCTCGTATCGAAAAGTTATCCCAAAGAGAGTAAAACACAATCATAAAGTTGTCACAGTTCACAAACTGCAGAGCTGCTTTATGAGATGACGCCACAAATACCAAATCTGTCTGTTATTGCAAGTGACATTGTCATTATGCACTGACACAGCATCCCTGCTCTAGTGGGGCATAAAAATGTCCTACTAAACCGGCAACATAAACACGCTGATAAATTACATTTATATGCCATCAAGCTGCGACATTTGCTGACACCAAAAATGTTTCTCCAGATCTGCCGAGGCGATGGTTCTCATTATCCAGCTGAGGAGTGAGCGGCGCTGGGCTGTTAATGAAAAATACACAGACAGTGACCTTTGTAAAGTCTCCCTGCAAATGACAGAGTTAACAAACTCCAGTCAGGGAGCAGTGAAAACTAGAAACAGAGGGAAGGAGCTCTGCTGCTCAGGATACACTGAGAGAACTCAACGTTTTATCTGTCTGGATCCTCGGGTTGTCTTGTTGGATGGATGCTGACGGGGTCAGAAAGGTCACAGCGGTTGCTAACTTGTGCGACTGCTCCAGAAATCACAGCTGCAGAGGGAGAAAACCTCAGGCCTGAGCTCTGCCCAGGCACCAGGGGAGCTGGAACAAGTCGAAAGACTACGGTTTGACTCCACAAAGAGTGTGCAGGAATTTCTATAATGGCTAATGTCTTAATTAGCCCATAAGAAATAATAGAGCCCAGGACTGAAACACAACCCGCCAAATCATGACAAAATGGCAGTAACGGTTCACTTGGATTCCTAAAAAACATGCAACTCATTAAGCATCGGGGTAACAGGCTAATTTGCTATTTTGCAGACAAGGTTTATAGAGCAAAATCAAATGCAAGATTTTATTAAACATAGGTGTGTCCAGCAGACAGCACATAAAAATGATATTTTGTTTCCTTGAATGTATCCAGATATGCAAGCTGGTATTCTTGTGGTATTATTGTACAACTGTAAAGGCGCATTGAAAAACAATTAGGGGATTTACTGCCAAGTATCAAATTAAACTGCCTGTGACCTCTGGGTTCACTCAGTCATTTTCATAAATCCTGGCTTGGACTGATTTATTGAAAGACCTTAAGACGGGTTACCAGACGAACTGTGAATTTGCTGAGTTGATGATGGCACCATGTTTTTTATACCACAGCCTATTAGGCTCCTTTGGAGCTTAGCTGATCACTGCTGATGAAAGGGTCAACACAATGACAGTTGCTATATGAGATGCAATCAGCCTCCAGGGCCATTAATGCTGGGGTAATCATCCTTTATAGTGGTACCAGTTTATAAAAGATGTACACAGCAGTACCAGCAGACTGTGCAAGAGGATTATTGTGAATGCAATCAACTCTGACAAGACACGGGTGGAGCTCACTACAGGATAATTTAGATAGTGTCAGATGAGTCGTCAGTCCCATGCGACACCCTCAACTTGCTTAAAAACAAAATTTACGTTGTCTAGTTTTAATCAATTCCATCCATCTGGAGAGCCGAAGTCTAAAAATGATTTTTCCGATCCTTGGTGACCGGGTGTGTGCACTAACACTGCCTCAGAAGTTTTTGGGGAAATGTTTCACTTTGTCGAGTTGTTCTTTGCTCCACGGCAGGTGCCCTTTCTCACGCTCTCACTGAGGCCATATGGGCCCGTCCAGCCTCAGCCTTAGCCTGCAACAGGCTCACTGTCTGCCAAAGCCCTGTCACACCTGAGCACAGAAGATCAAAGAGCCCTGCAGCGCCTGCAACCGCACAGCTGCTGCACGTGCCAAACTTCCTTCTCTGCTCCACTTCCTTTGCCTTCAGCACATGTGTTTCCAAGGTTGACCACTAATCCTCCATTTATGTGCATTATCGGCTCTCTAGAACTCACTGGAGTGACAGCTCTGGAAACTCTCACTAGTGTCGCTGTGTCTTCGATGATGTTATCCCCTCTTGTCAGTTCAACTTTTGGTCTCTTTGTCTGTTTGTTTGTTTGCTTTTGTTTGTTTGTTTCGCCTTAGCTGTGGAAAGCCGCATTCTGAGAGCAGCAGCGTGAAGAGAGAGCTTCTGCGATCGCGCTCGGCCAAACCATAACCAGCAAGGCATAATTGTCGTTGGGGTTTCCACTTGTAAAACAATGGCTTTGGCCTGCGATGGAGGCAGCTTTTCATAACAGCCAGCTGAAGAGGAGAGTGTTTTCTGTTCAGCGCTGAATTAAAGCTCCAAATTGGGACTGTCATTATAGAATTCCACAGGGACTGCTAACGATGCAAAACGCTGACTCAAACCAAAGCAGCAGAAAACCTCTGGGGCAAATAAATATTCTGGATACAGCCATGCATCTGAGCAACAAACAAACAAACAAATTAAAAATATCGCCGTCTGATTAAACAGGAGACAGAAACATATTGATTATCGCTTGGCTTGCAGACTTTTTTTTAAATTGTGCCTACCACTTAACGCAACAGACATTGGCTTGCGGAGGGACAACTTGAAATTAAGTTCATGTCTTCTGCAGCTCAGTCCTCATCCAGCAAACAGTGTTTAAGTGATCTTATTGACTTCTGTAGATGCATTCAATCTAACTTGACTTTTTTTGTTGCCAAGATTGATTTGGGAAAAGAAAAAAATCACCAAAGGTCCCTTTAATGCTGTAAGCCACATTAATTTCCACTGGGAAATCCATCTTTGTCCTTTTACATCAAGTGAAATGGGGATTTATTTGTACTTCGCTATCCCCTTAATGAAACTCACCCCAAAGAATATTATGGAGTGGGTATAATGAATGGAGTTTTGCTGATATAAGAACACTATGTTACATGCTTATGTTTTTGTAACGTGAATATATTGTAAATTACAGAATACTTCTATTAATCAGCTAATTACTCCTCTGATTAAACTGGCATTTCAAGCCATTCTGTAACTGTAAGACGAACATGTGAAAAACATTATCCGCTGACGAAGGACAGATGCTGATCAGCTTCATGATCAACACCTTACTCAGTTTTGTTGGAAGGAATGCTGCTCAAATGTTTGGAAGAGATTCAGCACGCCATAAAACCCAAACATATTCATAATTTAGGCGATGGCAATTTGGCAGTTTGTGGAACTATTACAGAGAAATACTGTAATTATACTGATAATTTACTAATCATACCGTGTAAAAACGTGGAAACCATGACAGAGCTAAGTCAGTCTGTGCCCAATATTTTGTATCAGACGCAGCTGTATGCTTTGAATAAACTATAATAATTCAGTGAAGAAGAAGAAGAAGGAAGAAAAAAAAAAGCATTTGCTCGCATAACTGATATTCACTGTACCATAACCGAGACGCAAGCAAGGCCACGCTTTTATTTTATGATGCAGATGTTTATCAGAAATGAGTCACAGCTCCTTGGCACTAAAACGCTGCACTATGATGTACCGGCGTTATTGTCTGACTGCCAGATGCAGCGGTCTCAATTTAATGTTTTCATGACAACTGTTAAATCTCAGTGAAGCCACAGCGTTAGCATATCCCTAAGGTCAGATGTGGACCACCGCTCCACGGTTTTCCGTAAAGAGGCGCTTTCAAGATGTTGCAGCTTCATCCTGAAATGAGATATGTAGTATTTGAATGAAATGATGGTTAACCTTGATTTGCTCGCCCCGCGGCTCTGACAGCAGGATGTAGGAATGGACTGTCTTGGAAAAGGACTGATTACAAAGAAAATATCAAGAGAAAATGCTACGATTGACTTTATTTGGATTCAAGCACAACCCTTATTTCTGATTATAACCCAGAAGAAGACCAACATGAAATAAGTGGCATTCTTGGCGCTGACCTTTTTTGAAAGCGTTTCATGACCTTGCTCTCGTTTGTAATAGATCCCAGTTAAGAGTATATGTTCCTCACAGATTTACAACTTATCACTTCACGACTTCAAAGGGTATTTCTTCAACAGTTTTGAAAAGTAACTGAAAAGCAGCATGGTCACTTCTCGAGGCCATTACTGGCAAGCGGTACCAACCCCGCTGATTCAAATGATGTACTATAAATCTGTGGGGTTCTGGGATTCCAGAGTGAATATCAATTCAAACACCACAAACCTGGCTGACAGGGAGGATTTACAAAATAAACGCTGCTTGTAAAACATGGAGATGGAAAATGAGCACAAAGCATGTTTCTGTTGAGTCTTAATTAAACATTCTTGACCAAAACTTGAAGTAAAAAAACTATTACACGTCCCTCACCCAGTAAATTTAAAGTCATGTAATATGGTCGTTTTTAACAGCAAACTTTACATTCAGTGAAATGGAAAAAGAAGCAGTAAGCAGGAATATGTGGAGTTGTCTTTTATGAGAGGTTATAGCATTTTATAGAGAAAAAATGTTCACATATAATGCAATGTCTCAAACCACAAGCAGTTCTTGGAAGGCCTGGATGCATGTCACCGCACAACACTTATTGTATTGTTTTCCAACAAAAACTCCTGCAGATGTTGAGAGCGAACAATAACTTTTTCAAGGTACAAGGGATTGTGAACAAACAGGCAAGAGCAGAGCTGCTGCGATTATTAGCAGACAGCAGTTGTATCTGTTGTCAGACGACATGTTGCTTGTGTGTAGAAGATGCGGGCTGCCAGCTAAGCTGTGAAGAGGAGGGATGGGATGTACCAATAGGAACCAGAAGGTTTCGGGGTCATTTGGGGGAGTAGTGACAACATGCCACTCACCAAATCAGCTCTAGTCTCTCTAATGTAAAAATTAACCATTCTCTTTATGCCAACCACAGCGGATTTGAGAGTGGCTGGGCTACACGGTTGTGCAATGCTTCCTTCATAATTCAATAAGGATCGGTTTCACTACAGAGAGCGCTGGCGTCAGGGAAGGGAAATCTTTAGAGCAACACAACACAGAATGAAGTGAAATGCTGAAGCTCGCCGAAAGGTTTCGATTTTGGTTGTCATGCGTTCCGTGTTAGACTGGGGTTGAGAGCATTTGGTCCGTCGCCTAATGTGTTCGTGTTGGCACTCGCCTTCTCACCCGAATGGGTGCCAGATGTCTTTCTTTTTTTTTTTTTTTTAACTGAGGACCTGAAGCACAGTGGCTTGGAAGGCCCTTGTGCTGTTCCAACAACCACCAGCAACGTACACGCAAACTGGCACCATTTAATGAGTCACACAATTGCTTCAAAGTGAAATTACATCCATTTAAACCTGTCTTACACATCACCCAAAGAGGCGCAGAAAAAAAGTGTCTACCTTCAATTTATAGCCGAATGAAAACCGCAAAGACAAAAGTGGGACATGTGCAAGTTATTATGGATACACTCTATTCTCCGTGATGAGAGCAGCATGTATAAAATGGGGGGGAAAGGGAGGGGGTGGCATAATCTCTGCCCGGCATATTTGTATGATACCAGACTTTGAAATGGAAAAATCAAAGCAAAGCTTTATAGAACAAAATGTGAACTTTCTTCTGTCTCTTCATGACCAGGCATGGTATATAATAATCATTTCAGCTGGTTCAGGCCATCAAAGGCTGCGTGCTCCATTACTGTATCACAGGTGATCACAGGAAAGTCAGGAGACATGCGCTGAGAATAAAAGCAGGCACGGAAAAAGTACAGTCTGAGTTGCTGACAGATTACAAAGAGGGCAGATTGCTTTGGCATGTAAAACCTACGCTCACATATAAGTGAATATAGGGCTATAAAGCCTTAATACAACACTTGGGAGTTACGGAAAAAAGTCGTACACGGCCTATAGTTAGAGGCAGAGGGCCACCATGTCCTAACAGCTGTCCACAGCTGTGTGGGTGGCTTAAACAGTGGCAACGGCACCCACACTGAGATTGGATTTATTCGACCTGCTTGTCAGAGCCAGGACACAGAAATATACAGCTATGGTGTTGTCCATAGCCAACATGCTTGGGTGTGTGTGTGTGTGGTGGTAGACCTTGTAGCCAGCGTCAAAGACATTTCCCAGAGACAGACAACACGCTATGTGAATTTCTATTATTACCAACAGCAGAGTTAACGTGTGAGAACACCAGCGGCTACAAGGGATCCAATAAAATGATTTTTGAGCACAGAAATGTACAAAAAAAAATAGAACAAAAAAAGAGCTGACAAAAATGAAATAGTGTCTTCTTCAGCCATAATCTAATTTTGTTGCCCTCCCTGACAAAGAACAACAACCGTGTCACAAACAACGTTTTATGCTCTCGACAAGGCTATCTCAGTTCAAACCACGTGCCACGTTTCCGACAAAGGAAAGAGTCTAAAAAAAATGTGCTGATGTGCTTTCAATACAACTTCTGGTTTCCTGAGTCTTGCCACGCTCTCATGTATAGCAGCTGGGCAAATGAGTTGACTTTAAGGTTCTTGCTGGACCTTAATGCCTTCCATCTCTTCGCTTTTCCATGCAGCCTCCATCGTCCTGTAAAAGAAGAGAGAGAGAGAGCCGGAGGAAGTAACACCTGGTTCCCTGGAGCCCCATTGAGGCCCTCTGGAAGGGGAGAGCCTGAGCAGCGCCACTCTGAGTGGCCCGCTCAGCTGCAACATGAAGGATGCTGAAGTGTGTTAGCAGAGCAGCCAGCTGAGCAGATGATCTGAGGCAAAAGGCACTTAGCAGTGACATTTAAACATCTAGGTGAGAGGTGGGACAGCACGGGGAAATGGGCACGAGTCTCTGTGTGTGTGTGTGTGTGTGTGTCTGAGCCAAAGAATGTGTTTTGATTGTGTGTCGGGGCGAGCAGGGTGAAGTCAGGTAACCTGTCACCAATAAATCTCGTGTCCCTAACATATGCTTTACAGGCAGCCCATCTTTCTCTGGCAGTTGTTGTAAAACTATCAGCCACAAAAACAGAAAAAGTCGAGCCAACGCGTTCTCTGAAATGCGAGCGCATGACACGCCAGTTGAAATATTCGATCGTGAAGGTGGTACCATCGCACACATGCGAGCATGCGCTGGACTTGGCGCGTCGACTTCACAGGCCGCGTTCCTCTCCCGCTGCGTTTAAAAGTAGAACCACACAGAGCCGCGGCCTCCGTCCGCACATCTGGAGGCGCTGCTGCAGAAGGCCGCACTGCCCCCGTCCTCCTCCTCCTCCTCCTCCTCCTCCTCCGGTCCTCATCATCCTCAGCCCCATTATAAATCCCATCTCACTGTGTCCGTAATTATTCCACACATGCTTATGCAACAAAGCAGTAGCCAAGCCAAATGACAAACAGACCAGAGCTATAAATTAAGACCTATTTCTTATTTTAATGGCTTGCACTCTCATAATGTTTGCCACTAATTCTGTGCTGCAAAAAGTGGCAACAGTGCACTTTTCCCCGTGCATCACTCTCATTAACGCTAAGTATCCAAGCAACACAGCAAATATAGCGTGCGCTGGGAATGAAAAAAAAAAAGAAAACATTAGCTTCCCCCTTTGTAAATCAATTTCTGCGAGGGGGATTAAATGATCCAACGGCTTTAAAGTCAAACTTACCCATGCAATATTGTTATAATTAGTGTCGTGAATCTTCATACACAAATAACCAAAATCAGTCATCTCACTTAAGACGAACAGTTAGAAAACCAGCCAACAGAAAAAACATTTCTTTGGGTAAGTGGCACTATAAATCCATATCAAGTGTCAAGCACTTTTTCAATTATGTTCAATTACAGAGCACCACATAAATCCTCCAAATCTCTCTATTATACCAGCCCTGATCGTGTTATGATGTATGGATGGCGCCATGAAAAGGAGAATTTGCCCAAGTCAAGGGAGATTTTTCTTTTGTGAGTGAGTCTTGACCTGCGACCCTTGTTGACTTACCTCTCGACAAAAAAAGGGGACAATCGTCAGCAGTTTACCTCTATATTACAAGAACCTTAACATCTGAGAGAGCAGAATAATGGGGCCAGAAGAGCAGAGGAGAGGAGTTCTTCCCCAGCTGGAGGCTTGTCACTCAGCCGTACCCAGCACTCACTTAATCAAGCAGGCATGTGGCATGGTGTGGCAACTGCCTGGGTGCATAAGTACATGTCTTGTGGTTTACGCTGGTTTAAGACAGGACGGATGTGGCACTAGTGGCAGCCTGTCTCAACTTGTTCCTGGTATGTTTGTTTTGACAGTCAGCTAAGACCCCATGGGCAGGCCCTTTATTTATTTTTTTTCTTCCTCAGCTGATCCAAATACATAATACGTTTGGTTTTCGGAGACAGAAATGGAAGCCACATTAGCCTTCAAATATGGTAAGTTGTTGCCCAGAGAAACGTATTAAAAAAAAAAGTCATTTAATTTGTTTTTTCTTTTCTTTTTTCTTTTTTTTTATCCGACTGCCTTCTGGCTTTTTAGAAAAGAACTGAAATACTTGCACACAGGCGGTTGAGCGGCGCACACCATATGTATGAGCATTAATCAAATGTTCCTGGGCCTCGCCTTTAGTACCCAATTCACAATATAACAAATGTTCCTCCGAGCAGCACATCTGTAGAGGATGTCAATAAAGGACTTTGAAATGTACACCAACGCCAACACTTGGTAGACAAGAAAAGGGGGCTTTGAAACAGCTCCCATTGGAGGTGCTCGATGAAGGGAAGACCAGCGGGGTATTGAAAAGATGTCCGTTTCCCCCAACTTTTTCTATATGTAAATCCGCGTTCCCTGCGGGTACAGTTTCCCAGCGAGGTATCTATATATGGAGCCACTTTATTACGGACAAATCCTCTTTAATGTTCTTGTCGGTGGAAGAACAGCTGGAGCGGAGATAAAAATGAGGAAGCAATCTGCACCAGCTGTTGAAGTATTAATACAAAAATTAACTACTGTGTGTTGGTTAATTGCTTTCTGCTTAATGTGCTTTCAAAAGCCTTGATTCCTCTTTTCTGTTACACAATCGCAACTGCGGCGGGATATCAAGAGGCCTGTGAAATTAAAGATTCCATTTAAAGGAGCAGCCCTCCTTCCCCCCATTCTTCTCACGGCTCAGCGGTCATAATGGACTCATGTGTTGAATAACCAAAATGGTCACATTAGACACCTGCTACTGTGGTCTTGGTAGACACAGATAGGGAACTCTTTCAGACTGCAGCAAACACAAGTGCTGCTCATCCGTCAAGAGCTCATGCAAACATTTCCATAAGTGAGACTGTAAGTTTATCATGCTCCACTCTGTCCCATTCCAGCGATCACACGCCCCCACAGCCGGCTGAGTGACGACGAGCGATTTCAAACAGCACAGCTGGTATATTCGCTTTAACTGCCATGCGTTTTATTTGCATTATTATCTGTTGCCACCTCACTCCTCAGATCCGCACTGACTGAGGCCACATGGAAGCACTTTAGGACGACGTGTCCCTTTACAGAAAACAAAGAGAATTATTTTTTTTTCTCTTCCCCTCTCTTTGCTTAAGGAGTCACGGCTCTCCTCCTCTGGGGCCCATACATGCACGGGTCGTCTCTCCAGCACATTTAATTCCATGCTGTAAAAACATTAATCAGAGCCAGATGAAGTGGGAAGAATTCTAAGACATTATGTTTTTATGGATAATTTGAGGTTATTTATGCAGGATAAATAAGAAAATAACGAGACCCAGACAGAAGTGCAGAGGACACTGTTTGCTGTTTGGACATTCATTTGCTGCAATTAGTCTACCTCACCCCAGAACATTAATCTAGATAGATAGATAGATAGATAGATAGATAGATAGATAGATAGATAGATAGATAGATAGATAGATAGATAGATAGCAAAAGAAGTTCCACTCCAAATTTTTTCCATTGTTGTCCATTAGATGGCTTACTTGTACCACAAACTCCCAGCATATCGGGGAGGCTGGGGGCTCATAGTTCACGATCAGGCCACGGTCGACATCTTCCAGGAAAACAATGCTGGATAAGAGCACTGTGTGACATATGAGAGGTCAGAGAGAGGGCTGCCACCGCAGAGCAAGGAGCCAAAAGACAAGGAAGGGGGCAAGCCAATTTGACACACATTATCGCTCTCTCCCTCTCTCTCTCTCTCTCTCACACATCCATATGTGTTCAGCACTGTATGCTAACACACCCACTACGACGATCCGAAAGTAGAAATGATGAACTGCTCTAATCTTCGTCAATGCGCGCAAAGAATAGCAACGCTCAACGGGGGAAAAAAAAGACACAAAGACGGCGTATTTGCAGTTTTTATTTGACGTAAATAAATCAGAAAAGCAGCAAATGAGAATGACAAAATGCGTGAATAAAAAGTGAGGAATGTGTGTTTAAATACCAGACAAAGCAGTCCTGTTGGACGAATACGGTAACGGGCAAGGAAGGAGTGGAGAGGTGGCAAATTGTTTAAAAAAATCAATTTTGTGTGTTTATCGCAGTATGATGATTATAAAGACGATAAGACAGCAAGGAATCATAACCTCATCATGCAGCACAAGTTTTTTTATTTTTTATTTATGGAGAACTCCCCTCCTCCCCTCTGCTTTGATATTGCATGTGTTGTGAACATGGAGTCTGTATCTCTGTTCCAGCGGCACCACCTCGAACTGTCATTAAAGTGCATGTCCTCAGGTGGAAAATGACTTCTGTGGGGGAGCTTCTCCAATGATAACATGGATTTGCTCTAAAATACGCTGCTTTTCTCAGAGCGTCATGAATAAGTAAACGTTGACGAAAACCTTTCGCATTTTCACTATCGTTCCTAATGCTTTTGCTTTTAAGATGCATATTGAGGCATGCATAAAACATCCTCTTTTCCCCTCCTCTTCTGCCGCCACAATGAATGATGGAAGTAACTTGTGCACACAAAAACCTCTTCACGGCAAAAAGAAAACAGATGAACAAACACAACAAGTAAGTCTAAAAGTGTCCTAGGCGTAACGCCGAGGCCTAAAATTACATGTCTGCCGTTCCATTTAGCCAAGCTTTGCTGTATGAATTGCGCTGGCGTCACTAGAGTTTACTTTGCCTGAATGAACTTCATGTGATCTATTAATTTATCCAATTGTCACTGTTGCCCTGGAAAACAGGGCTGTAATTTTGGCCCTGGCATTGATAAGTTTTTCACTTAGCATTGAGAGGATTAAATCAATTATGTTGATTCTGTATTTACTGCTTGCATGCCCACAGTCGTTTGTAATTAGCTTATTGCTTTTGATCTGATGTAATGTGATGAAATGCCTGGAAGCAGCTCTGGGAGCCCGCTTGGCTGGAGCGACTGGGGTGGGCGCCACTTCCAGGTCCCCACTGAAGCACATCCGATTGTCCAGGCAAGGAGAGAGGAGGGGACCAGGGGGGATCGGAGGGGGGGGAGGACCAGGGCGACTCGCGTCAGCAGCCGCAGACAGAGAGGCTGGGGGATCGGTGTCGGAGTGGAGGGAGGGACCACCCGCTGTGATGGCAGCATCCTCCAAACCTCATTACCCTCAGAGGCCTTTCCCTTCACATGCATGTGTAATTACACCCCACCCTGCCCCACCCCACCCCCACGAAAGCTCTCACAACACCTGATACCCACAGGTAGAGCGCCACAGGGGGGCCTTTGCAATGATAGGGCTCCGAGGCCCGAGGGCCCGCTTAAAGTGACTACCATTCTAGTCTGGCCACCCACATCAATCAAAGACCCCATAACACAGAGAGTGATCATCTGTTTTGGAGAGAAAGAGCTGTTTATTCATGGAGAGCTAATTGTTGTGCCTAGCCACTGTTGTGCATCCAAGACTGTACTACAAAGCACAAAGGATGCAGGATTGGATTTGAAAAAGTCCAATATATTTGGACTTGCCTGAAGGATTGGATGTTGCCTGACAGTTTAAGAACAGGGAATCCTTTTCAAGTTTAATTCTGTCAACCTTCTGGTGAACAGACGGATGAAGTCTTTGGCTTAACTGATACAAGAATGAGCTGGACCTCAGTTAAATGCAGTTTCAAGTGTTGCCCATCTTTCCTCAAAGGGGAACGGCTCCAACATGACTTCCATTCAAAGTAACCCAACAGAACCCCTCCCAAAGCGCCCCTTTACCGCCCCCTTCTCTTCTTTTCCCAAACTGGTGAAACAGACCCGTGGTGCTCTGCAGACTGTTCTGTTTATGAAAGAGGTCAGGGTGCCACATATGGCCAGCGCGTTAAAATACACACGGCTCCTGCCGCGGCTGCTAAAAATGTATTGCGGCTGTCTGTACATGCAGGAATAAAATAAACTCTGAATGTTTCAGCAAGCAGCGCTGAGAATTTAATGATTGAGTATTTGAAGCTATGGTCAGATTCGTACATGAAAAAGGCAGGAAAAAAAGCACACGTCTTTAAAAGTCCAAAGATATTGGGTTAGACGTCAGCAATATAGACTTGTTTGACTTGGCAGGAGGGGACGCACAGATTTGCCTGGGATAAGTGTGTGTCACACGCCATCTGAGAGGATCGCAGGGCCGCAGTAAGCCGTAGGAAACTAGCGGTGAAACTAAACACATGCAATGACGGCCACAGGCAGTTGATGTGTGCCAAGGAGTCTTAACTCCCAAAAGACTGGCCCGAGGGGAGAGAGAGCCGGGCTACTGATAAGTGGAATAAAGAGCAAAAAATATGAATACCTTCCCCTTCAAAGCGAGCCATTATGCACCACTAAATTTTGATTATTTTCAGTGCGATTCTGGTGCGTATTTCTTTTGGCTGCACGGAGCCTTCCTTTGGCTCTGTAACAGATTTGTGGCTCCGCGTTTCACCTCACCGGCAAATAGACTCTGCGCTTAATAAGGCAGAGGTTAGAGATTACACTGTAGATTGTGTGAGCATTAAGAGCAATGCCTCTGTGGGTTTTATGATCATCACGCCATCAATAAAACCTCCTCAGACACCGAAGACAAAATCTCTGACACAGAAAGTGCACGGCTTCTGCAGGCGCCAGCAAATGTGAACAGAAGGTCAAGAAGGGATCGCGGCATGTCGCAGGGTGTTGTTCTTGTTTTTATGACTAACGCCTTGAGACTGGGCGCAAAGTTTTAACGCTGCGAGATTGCGAGTTCGATTTCGGCAGCAGCCAGTTCATTCATCACTGAAGAGACTCAGCGAACACCTACCTGCTCCAGCTGGCCGCCACTTGCAGCCACTGTGGTGGAAAACACCAAATTCATATTCCAAATTATATTCTGTGATTAAAGTGCTCTTTATTTTAGAAAAATATTAAATCATAGAGACTCCCCAGACAGCCAGAAACAAAGGCGCTGATAGTATACGAGGCGCCGAGTCAGTGTGAACACAAGTTCAAGGGGGCATCGCTGGGTGCAGCACTGGGTGTTGCTCTCCGACGCCCTGTCTTTACGAGATCAGTCCCGGTTTTGCGTAATCTGCTGTGACCTGTGGCAGGAAGACTGTGTCCACCTCTCATCGCTGTGATCCTTCCTTACACCTAGCAGTTGTGGGCAATAACCAACCATAATTCCATCTCCTGCTGGGCAATGAAAAAAAAAAACCCTCCCCCGCTGCTCTTTGGTTTTTTCCAGTTGCAGGGTCATGCGCTAAGCAAAGCATTGTGGGAAAAGAGGGGTGACCGAGGCGGAGGAAAAGCTTAGGGTGTGGGGGCTTGCTCATAAAAAAAAAAAGAATAAAAACATGTGTAATGAGAAAACATGTGGTGTGTAACTATTGGAAGTCATCAACAACAGAAAATAATAATTAAAGTGCAGGATGAAGAAAAAAAACTGAAGCTGTCTTTTCGTGGCTGGGAGACCACTGTCATCATGTCTCAGGAATTAGGCAAACATATGCTGGTCTGCTGCTGTTGAAACCGAGGCGCCTCGCTCAGGCTGCGGTTTGGGAACATGAAAGGCTTTGTGGGATGAGCAGGAGGACTGGCCCTAATTCAGGGCCTCATTGCCAGGGAAGCTGGCAGCAAACTCCGATTGTGGGACAGGGAAAGGAATTTGGTTACATATTCCAGCAAGGACCGCAGCTCCAAACAAACCGAAGCAACAGGCTGCTGAGCAAACCATTCTGTCCGCATAAGAACCCCCTCTCTCGCTGCTGCTGTAGACGCGAGGGACTCACTCCCACCTGACTGAACCCCAGAGGAGCCTGAGGAGGCTCATGGGGAACAGGAATGCAGAGGGTCAGACCCAACGTTGAACTTGAAGCTCTGCTATCCTACCGAGATCCAGTCCCATGCAGGGCTCAGGATGCTGGCAGCGGACTCCCTTATTTGGATGGAGTGTTTGGAAAACAAAGCAGGCTTTGTGTTGTTTTATTGCAGCCAATTAAACTCCTAAACTCGATATCTATCTCTTAGAGGATACACAGAGGTCAACCTGAGATGTGCAAGGAAAACAGAGAAGGGGCAACAGTTAACAGGTCCAAGTAATCCCCAGGCTGCAGATTTCCCTGGGTTTAACACAGCATGCCTCCATTGTAACCTGATCAACTTAGCAAATTGGATAAAATTCTTTTGCTTCTATCTTTTCACAGCCGTTGCAATGTATATCCACAGGGCAAGCCCATCTTGATTGCTTTCCAATAGGGAGACGTTTTCTGGCATTTTCAGACAGGCAGGGATTAGATTAATCATGTCTCCGTTCAGGGTACATATGATTATGGTTGACTGTTTACAAGTTTTCTCAGATGTGCTCTCTGTGCCAGGACATGGTGGTAGAGCCTGAAACTCATTCACGCATGTGGTGGTCTTGTTTTAGACCGAGCTGCAGCGAAAAATCATTCACTTTCTGACAGTGGAAAATACAGATGTGAGGCAACATTGGATTTGCACCTCCTTGTTAGCATTTATTTAACTTCTCGGAGTTCCAGCTGGTTGAGGCTTTTACTATGTCAAGTACGTTAAAATGATTTATTGCCGTTGAGTGGATCTGAGTCGTGTTGGTGCAGTTAACTCCAAGCAGGTTAACGCAAAGGCAAAAATAAATGCTTTTCATTAATGCTTCTTCTCTCTCAGGAGAGGATGGAGGTGTCACTGTTAGTATCGTGCCCAGCCAGTGGGAGGCAGCACAGACTGGAGGATAATAGAATTGCAGAGCACGCACACACACACACACACACACACACACACACACACTTGCTTGCATGTATACACGGAGGGGTGAGTCACTCCAGCGGTTGAAGGTGACCATATCACACATCTGGGCTGCAGCCCCAAATGGCCGGTGGCAGAGGAGAGGACCGGGATCGGTGGCCAGAGGAGCGGCGACATGTGGCATGCAGAGGGGAGAGCAGACCGCATTCAGTTTCTGCCTGTAATCCTCCGCCTGAGAGAAATGTTTGGTTATGGTTAAAGGCACTGTTGTCCCACATTTTTATCCACTTCTAATTACAACATAGCTGAGGCTCAGTGGCAGCCAGCGTAACTGTTGTTGTTGTTCCTGTTTGTTGACATTACATAGTCCTCCCCCACAACACACTTGTCACACGCACGCATTCAGACACATACAATCCAGACCGAGTCATTTACACCCATGTGCAACACCGCTGCACGTGCACTCACACAGGAGCGCACATGCCGTATTTAGGAACCCTAAAGCTCACACATATATGCTACAGGGAGGATTTACACACACATCACACACAAAGAAACACACATCCGTCCACAAAGTGATCAACATAGTTGAGCGGTAACCATCGCCGAGCCCAATATAGAGTCACAAATCTGTTTGGTGCCACTGGGAGATTAGCAGAAACCACACTGAAAACCAAAAAACACTATGTAGACATTTTGGTGGACCGGATATCACAACTTGTACATATGTGAGAGAAATTCAGTGTGGTGAAAGGCCGGGTGAGTCAGTTGTATGCCACATACTAGCTGTACATTACAAATGAGTTACCGCTAACTAATAGGTGCCAGATACAAAGTAAACTAAAGGGTTTAGTGCGATAATTTAATAATAATACATCTGCTAAACTTATAGCACAATTTCTTTCGTGTGCTTAAGGAAAACCTTTATAGGAAAAAAAGACAAGCTTTATATAACTCCCACAAAAGTAAGTAAAACAAACAAAAAAATGGCAGAGCATTACTGTTTATTTGTATTTTACAGTCTTATGTCTGCTAAACACTTCCTTTGCTTCACAGGATAAGGGTGAAGTCATTTCTGAAAAAGGTCGCCCCCTAAACATAAAGACACAAACACAAAGAACAACAAATAGATGTCTTGATGATGCTGACACTTACCAGAACCAAAGCTACAGCTGCGAGTCTGTCTAAATACACACTGTACAGTACACGCCACAATTTCTCAGTCTGTAATTTAATGTTTGCAATTAAAAACTCCTGTGCTGTCTCACAGAACGCGCAATTTACTGAATCAACGCCTTTAAATCAAGAGTTCCCTTCTGTGACAGACTTGTGTCTCCCGGAGGAATTTGCCATTCCAAACCACAGTCTGCGATCCCCACGTTGTTTTCACTCCCAATCACACGCTTTATCTCCAATTGCTGACTAATTACCAAGAGCTGAGGGTTATGGGAAAGGCCCCAAAAATGGCAGTCTGATGTTTTTGCGGTTCAGCATTTTGGATTGCTCTTCTTCTTCTTTTTTTTTTTTTAATTGTCTGTAGATTTACAGTGTGTGAAAGAGGGGTCAGATGTGAGATAGTTCAAGACAGGGTCAACTTTTTTTTGTTGTTGTTGTTTGATGATACTGAATGTACAGGCAGGGAACATTTGAAATGCATCAGTGTGAGGACATGCATTCAGCTCTGCAGGTTTTTATATCATAAGACATGCCACTACACATAGACTACCACTGTGTCAAATGTTGCGTTGTGTTGTTCATTCCTAACCAACAGGACATTAGCAGTGGAGGCAGCCTCATATTAAATGATTTAAATGGAAGATAATGGCAGGTTAAGTAACGAAAACTTTCCAAATAAGTTCACCTTTAGTCTAAAACGTGTGATTTGGATATGAATTTGGGCACCGGAGGCCAGATTGTAGCTTTCATGTAGCACTGACATAAACTCTAGCACACATCTGTGCAAGACGAGTAGTTTTCCCCAAGAGTTTTCTTCCTGGCTGGGTGGAGAAGCTTCCGTTTCGGAAACAAAGAAAACTCCAACACTCTCCATTGAAAATCTTGAAAACGAAACGGGGGAAACTCCGAGACGAAGCGAGGCATCATTGATTGGCATTATAAATCACACTTTTCCCCCCTCTGTGATCTCAGATGCTGTGGATGAAGTAATCTGACGACATGCCATGCTGCCGTTGATGTGCGTGCGAAACACCTGAGGTGACTGACTCATATAGAGACACTGTGCGGTGTGACATGTACGATTCTCCGGAGAGAAAAAAAGGGGGGCGCTTAATGCCTCTGTTCACGATGAAGCAGCGAATTATGGAGACAGGGTGTGTCATCTCATTCTCTGCTCCTTTCATCATAATCTCCCCCACTACGTTCAGAGAAAAGCTCACTGGAGGCCATCAGCCCCGAACCGCAAGCCGAGAACATCACACACGGATCTACCTATGGCCTATTTTAACAATTCACTGTACAGACGGCTTACGGATTAATCTTAAAGTTGGAGGAGTGTAAAGGGAAGTCAGATGCATGGCAAAAAGTGGCCGCGTTTAATGTGCACGTGTGAGTTTCTGACCGCTCGTACACAAGTGTCACCTCTGCCAGGCAGCTGTTATTTTCTGCACTAACTGACGACTGACAGGCTGCACACGCACCGAAATGCTAAAAACACACGTACAGAAAGTGGTCAGAATGGTGTCTGGAACCAGAAAAAACAACACTGTTTTTCCTTTTTGGAAATATATATTCATCATAACCATTAGCTAAGAGTCCAGCTGAGTTTGGAATTGCTTACAGTCAAAATAAACCCAAAAATTAAAAACTGATTTATTGTGAAGTCTGACTGAAATGAGAATTTAAGCACTTTTCTAGACTGCCTTTAATTTATAACAAAAACAAGTGCTTAAGACACAAAAGGAGTTTAAAACTATAAAGAGTCAGGACTTCTGTAGTTTCCAGCAGAGCTTTATTTGTGAATACTGCAACAGAAAGTAGTGGAATAAACACATGGATCTTCTGCTAAGTAAAAACATCACTGCTGTTGTGTTGAAATACATCCATTACAAGTGAAGGTACTGCAGCAAAGTATTAACAAAAAGTACTTGAAAACATGCAGCAGAATGGATTTTTATCAGTCTGTAGTACTAAATATTATATTTTATGATTGGTAACTGCATTTGTGTGTGAACATCTTTTCACTTTTGTCATCGTGGGGCTCATTTTCCACACTTTATATGATGTTTAAGCAATAATCTGTTCTTGTTTTTTGCTTTAAAATCTTAATCTAAAGTGTAACAAGTCACGAAAAAAGCAAGAAGTGCAGTATTATTGACTGCAATAGAGTATAAGTAGCATAAAGGACAAAGTCAAATGTTGTAGCTCACAGTTGTACTCTAACTGTTCACACTCAGCAATACAGTAAGCCGAGCACTGTTTCACCCAGTTTTTTCTGTGCGGTAGAACCCTTATCAGCGAGTTCAGCCCGAATCTTGGCCACCATCCATTACAACAAAATTGTTGCCTGCTTTTAACATAATTATATTTCTGCTGCTTTGATTCCAGTCCGAAGTAATAAAACACTTCTAAACCCAAACCCCAAAATCTATCCACAACCACAATTAAAGTTAAAAGTGCAGTTGTTTTATGATAAGAGCTGCAGGGTCTGTAGCCACCAAGCCTTATACCACCTGCTTCTGATTGGCTAGTGGCATGTTATTTTCCCCTCACACATAACCCAGCATGCACTGGGGTTTATTTATTAGGAATAAAAAAAAAAAAAAAAGGAGTCACTAATCTGTGTTCGGTTCAGACAGCGGGCTCCCCCTACACACTCGCACACACACACATCTGTGTACCAGCTGAGCAGGGAGCAGTCCCACTGTTAGGCTTTCACATATCAAAGAGCCTGGGGTACTTTGGCACTGCCGGGGTAGTTGTCCTTTTTTACAAAAGACAAACAAGCAAAGAGCTTGGGATGCGGTCCAGAGCCGCCTTTGACACGGTGTTGAAATGGGGATTTGGCTCTGTGACATGTATGATCTACATGTGTAAAAAAGCTGTCGTGTTCTTTTCTCTTTTTACTTTTTAGACCCTGTCAGCTGCTTGTCCCCGGCCTACACCAAGGTGATCTGCATTGTTTTAAGAATATGTCTTAACCATATGCAGTAAAACAACATAATATTCAAATAAACAACTTCAACTTGAAGCTGGTTTCGTGTAAGAGGTGCAAGGAAAGTTTTACCTCTGCCTCTGTAATGTGTGTTGCACTGGTTTTCAGACGTCAGCATCTGAAAGCACACAAATAGAGTACAAAGACAGATTAGTTGACAGGCACTCTAAATTATCCTAAAACTGTCAGAAACTGTCTAAGAGACTAATGTGCCCAAAACAGCTGATCACTATTTATCAGATTTCAGCGGTGGAATCAATCATCGGTGGTGGCAATAATGAAAATTAGAACATATACAAAGATGACGAAGATGAAGGCAATGCTGTGCATCTTAAACTGATCTCGAAAGACATCATATGCAACACGTAGAAACAAATCACAGACATCCAATCCGTGTACCGCAGCGCAAATACAGAACATTACTTTCAGCAAATGAAAACGAGGCCCATTTGGGATCAAAGCATCTAATGGGTTCTGGATAACCAGAAGCTGCTGTCAGTTTCTGGCCAAACCAAACAGACATGCAAACACATGTGGCACTACGTCCAAAAGATTTTCAATACTGCTCCGAGAATTATAGCCACATTACATTTAATCTGTGTCTTCCTCCCCCTTCGCTAACCTACAAACCTACCAATGAACATCTCCGTCAGGACGGTTGACTCAAAGGAAAACAGTCTTGAAAAATGGCCTGACCAAGTGTAACCAGGAGTCGCACAGTTGGAACATTTTTATTGCCGAATAAAAACACGTAATTTATTCTGTCGCCATGACGGTTGTGCCTTTTGCACTCTCGTGCACCTCGCTCCGTCTTGAACTGCGCCTCCATCCCTCGAGGCAAGACAAAAGAAAAGAAGATGAACTCTTTCTACCAAATTCCCTATTTAACCTTTTACGGGTGGGTGTGAGGAGCAAAGTGTAAAGTGCTCTACTGTAAACCGTCCTGCCATTCAGCTGGATGTGCGGTAATTAGACATGAAGGCGGCCTCAAATAGAATGTAAGAAGCTCTGTATACAGGACGTTGGGTGTGATTTAAACCTTTCAGCCAGCGTTAAATGTACCTGTCACCATCAGCACGCTCCACAATGTCAGCTAATTTGGAAATGAGAAGAAATGTGCGGGGATAAATAAACACGTTTCAGCGTTCATGTCGGTGGTCAGACTGGTGGGTTTGGGTACAGTGTGAGCTGTCAGATGAATTCTTGATCACTTGCCAAACTTGAATCAGCCTCACATCCATCAGTCTCACATTTATTAGGAACAAATGGGCAGAAAATTTAAGTGCAATACAATCGAACTTTATTAACCCCGGAGGGTATTTTGATTTGCACATGAAAAGACCTCTCACTGTTGTTTTCCCAAAGTACTACCAATATATGTCCTGAGTGTGTACTTAAAATTGCCGCCGTATGTACGCAGCATGTGCGCCTTGTACTGAATTCAGCGACCGGTCACACAACGAGGACCTAAACCTGGTAACACTGACTCAAGGGGAAAACATGCACATTAAAGACCAGAAAAGCCCCAATAAAAAGCCTCTAATGTAAAACAGTCCCCATCAAAGAGATCTCGCTCAATATTTGCTGAACTCTTACATATCATATTAATGCCATTTCAGCCATTGTTCGCCCCGGCCTGCGTTTGATCTGCAGGGCTGCTATAACTCTGGGGTAATAGGAGTGCTAATGAGAGGAGTTGGCACTTTATAAACACTGTCAAGAGCAGGTGGAGCGAGGGGTCACACTGGGCCATTGTGTCCACCTCAGCTGGTCCCATTCAGAGCGACTTATTTTCTTAGATGGCGGAGCATTTCGACAAATCAGCATATTTCAGGCAGACGTCTTTGTTAGAAGTTAAGTCTGGTGTGGGTGATTGTATCATGCCGAACAAATGTGCGATTAATCTGAAGCACGCTGCTGAGCTGTAGGGCACAGGCCTCTCCAGAGAACAGGTCATGTCTCCCTCGACTAAAGATATTCCCTCCTGATGGCGCGCGAGGCAAGGACACACACGGAGGACGCATGCTTCCGTATAGAGTTTTATGATGTCTTTCAGCCTGACAATGTGCGTGAGATTTAAACAGGGGCTCTTTTGTATGTCAAAACCCCACTTTTAATGGGTTTCTTATAAAAGTGCTCAGTGATCATGGTATTCAAATCACAGCAATAGCAAAGCGCTTCCTCATTTCGGTGTCTGGAAGTGATCCCAGGCAAGGAGGTGTACCACATCTTAGGCTAAGGCTGCACGCTCTTTCTGTTCGCTAACCAAAGGGCTCTTTCCTGCGGTGCTATACGATCATTTATTGAGGCTTAATCAACATGTATTGAATGGTCCATGTACTTTTTGAACCGTTTTAAAAGCCCCTCTGTGCGCTTTAAGCCTCGGCCACGGGGTTGCAAGAGTTTTAACGATTCCAGTCCAGTTGGACAAAAAAAGAAAAAAAAAAACTCTTCACAGAATCTTTTTTTTCCACCTATTTTCTTGGGGAATTGAAGAAAGGTGGTTATACTAGTCAGACAGCAGGTGCTACTTAGTCCAGGTGATTCTGTATCTGAAGGGCTTGTGCAGGACATGCAGGTTATTTGGACTGATAGATTGCACAGAGGGTTCACAACAATACTGGTGTTTATTCTGTCCTAAACACACTTGTCACAAATGTGCACAAAAGAAGAAGAAAAAAAAAATCTGCAACAAGGAAAAAAAAAAAAAAGAAAAGAAAAAACTGTTATGTATTAAATTGAAGCATGACACAGGATAAAAACAATTCATGTACTTACTGCATTCTATTGTAGCCGAGGCCTGCCCCAAATCAGTACACGCATAAATAAAAGTTGTTACATGTAGATTTAATTACTACACATATTGTTCATTGTACAAATTTGACAGTTTTAGGAATGGATTTCCTTCACTTATCTCCCCTTTGGGCCCAATTTGGGTGACACTGAAATGATTTAGATCCACAATATAATGAAAAAAAGCAACAACTCTCTAACTTTTGAAAATGCCCGTCGTCAACTTTGCACTTTGTACAAAGTTCAAACTTTTGATGTTTTAAAAAAAAAAAATATATATAATGCAAGTAACAGGACCGTAAGTACAAAACCGACTGGCGGCTCCACTGGGACTTGAACAGCTACACATCAGAGACTCTGGACAATCTGCCACTTCGCTACACAGGACTTTTAATCTTCTTCATCACCATTGTCGAGACACTTTTTATGTCCTGCAACTAATAGGCCACCGGGTGTGAGCCACACAGGTACCCTGGTGCTACAAAGAGTCTGCACAGGAGTGATGTGGGGCTGCTTCAAAGAAACACGGCGAAGGCGGTGGAGTATATGGAATGGAAAAAGTCAGCAAGAAAAGAAAATCCCTCCTCTGAACAAGGACATAATCGTTTGGAGGACCCCAGCACACAACCTAAATAATACATCTCAGATTTTGATATAACTATTACTGCCTGCAAAGAGCTCTTTGATGTTAATTGAAACCACTGGGCAGCAATCTGCTTTATAGCACTGACAAATAACAGTTTCCTAAGGCTAAGAATTGAAGGTTAGCAAGCAGAGAAGGCACATACTTGCTCCATATGCTCATTCAATATAAATAAAAATCAAAAACGAGCTTGTCTTCACGGGGGCAGAACAGTGCCGAAGATAGTCCCTGGCCGGAGCTGTGGTGAGTGAAAAATGCTGTTTACAATTCTTAACAGTACCTTCACCAGAGGTCCTGTGTGGCGCAGGACAATGCTTGACTGTATTGTTTTCAGTTCTCCCAGTAGTTTGCTTCCTCTCTTTGAAACAGAAACCACAACTTGATAACGCAATAATAAAATCTAGGTGGTCCAATAGAAGAGTGCATCGGAAAGATATTATTATTCACAAAGAGGCCTGTCCATTGTGTTTCAGATTTTTCAGGCAACACAATAGTTTGAAGCATGGGGGAAGAGATGATTGCAGGGCTGTGGGCTCTGGTTTTAATATAGACACAACACAATGGTCTCTGTCTTCTTTTACAACGCTTTAGTACATTCTGGCACGGTGTTTTCTTCATCTTTTATTCCTCCTCAGCTTTTTTAGATGCTCATTATATCACCAAAAGGGAGCCTTGTCAAAGGGTCGTCCAGCGCTGATGCAATGCTCAATAACAGAAAACATATCCCCATCGTGAGCGCAAACACATTGGCCAGATCAGTAGAGAGGGTTATACGATGATAGAAGGAGTTCAAAGTGATGTTTTTTTTTTTTTTCTTTTTCCCCCCTTCGTCCCATATGATACCACATCAGAGCGCGTACAAGGATGACCTTGCCTTCTGCCGAGCCCCACAGGTCAGACATAAGAGGAGAGGTGCCTGCTTTAAAGCCTGATTCACTGTCGGACAAATGACAGGCATTGTTGAAGAAGGTAATTGGCTTGTCTCTATATAAAGAGTCTGTGCATTATGATTGTTCGCAGATCCTCAAATCTGACCATCAAACAAAAAAAGATCCAGAGAACTTGCCTCTCTCTGACATGTTCCGCATCATGATGACTGACAGTGAGAACATGTGAATGATAGTTTGATTCATTTTTTTTTACTTTTCTAAAGTAACATACTGTAATGATGGAGCAATATGCATTGAAAGTAGTGGTGTGGATTAAAAAGAAAGTTTTTTGACATGACCAGAACAAAAGGAAAACATTTATAACTTTGAAGACAGCGTTCTAAACACTCAATGACAGGTTATGACGGTGCTCTGAAAATAATTAAAAGAAAGACTTTTTAGGAAGTGTGTTTATGTGCTTTCGTGCTGAGACTTAGATAAACTTGAAACCGTTTTTCATACCTGTCTGGCAAATAAAGAGACACCACAAGTACTGTAACTGTTTAGCTTAGCCGAGTACAAAGACTGGAAAAAGAAATTACTAGTCTGGCTCTGTTGAAATGTAACAAAATCTACTTACTGCCACATCTAACCCTCACCAATTATCATACATTATATTCTTTTTTGTTTAATTTTCTGCAAAAACAAAAGCGCAGATAAAAGCCTTCTCGTACATGGGATACACAGTGTTGCCGGCTTCATCCATCTTTTAAAGTGAGCGCATTCTGTCGTTTACTTTTAATGTTCCTCACAGCTTCATTCAGAAAGTCCCATGACAGTAATGGAAAAAGCCAAAAAGTGGATGTTGCATCAGGTGACATAATGCATAATATTGCACTAATAAACAAAAAAGTAAATCTGCAACAAATAATTTGACCGCAGCTTATAAACTGTAACTGTGTGGCAGCTCACCTGTCTGATGGGATAAAAAAAACACAGACAGCGCTACTTGTTGCTAGACACTGACTGATCCTGTCTCCATTTCAACAATAATATGCAATTAAAGTAAATAATGAAATTACTCCTGATGTTCCACATGTAAATGTATGCAACTCTCTTGCTTTGGCGACTTATATAGATCCTGCTACTGTTTAATGATGCACAAATATAACAAAGAGGAAAGACTCCTACAAACAGCTGGAAGTAAGTTGTTTGTGCCTATCTGTTAATACAACTGCATGAAGTTCAGGCTTGTTGAAAGTGATGCATAAGTGTTGTTAGTTCCAACGTAGTAACATGTGCTGGCAACTTCTACAGAAAAGTTGCCGTGGTGCTAATTCAGCCAATGAAACCACTACATGCAGATGCAATAAGATTAGCAAAACGGACTTCATGACTCAAAGGGACTGCATGTTAAGGTTTAGTGTGCCAGGCCATTTCTTTGCCGGGAGCAAAGTGACTTCCTTGAATCTTGTTGTACTCTGACACGTAACCACCATAAAACTGCATCTTGTTGTTTTTACACTTCACTTTATGTACAAATGTGATGTAATGCATTCATGTGACAGTTTGGTGTGTACATTGAGTTCCTTTCAGACAGAACCAGGCTAGCTGTTTCTTTTTCCACTCTTAATGCTAAACCAACCTAACCTGCTGCTGCTAGCTGCATGATCAAAGCAGTTCCCTCTACACTAACTCTGAAATGATATTCCACCACCCTCCATTACCAAGGCCTCGACAACATGGCTTTAATGGTATATATATTGTGAATAATTTAATAGGGCCCACTGTGCACATACGATGATCTGATTCGTCAGTCATAGAGGTTGTGAGGTCTTTGACGCCCTCCCATCAAAGGGCCACCAGCAATAGAATTAAAACCCAAGCTACTGTAGGAGTTATTGGACAAGTTAAGGGCCTGTCTGCCTTTAAAGGCCCTGTACATTATGTTCACTCAAAGAGCCCCACATCTGACAAACTAAGCCGAAAACGTCAGGCGGGGAACTCAGTTTCTAAAAAATGCTAACCATAAAGATGACTGACAGTGGGAATATGTGAATGATAGTTTGGCGCATAAAGGGAACATATTGTAAATGATGGATCGGGGTGATGCATGGTGGATGGAGGCAGATTTTGACATTGCAAGATAAAAAAAAATAATTATTTACTACATCATAAGATTTTTTTTTTTTCCATGATAGAAGCTCTAAAAAGACACTATTGGCTGACATGTGTTCATGAGAAAAATCACGTACATGCATGCACATGGATTTGGTTTTCACAATATGATTCCAAGGATATTTTTCAAACATATTCTCCCCTTGGAAGACCAGGACAGAGGAGAGGAAATGTAGGTTATAAATAGGAATCAAAAAGAACCCCCACCGTTTATTAGTAAGGGATGCCAGAGACACTGACATCTTTGAAAGTGGGAGAGCTTTTGAGCATTTTACAAGACAGGTGAAGGAAACATGTGTGTTAAATCACTGTACCCGGCTCGCTTGGGTCAGCTCTACCATAAAAGAAAAGAGATTACAAAGGGAACTAATGAAGACACTGATCAAAGTCTGTAATGGTAATATGTAGCAGGTGTTTCAGACTCCTGCAATCCACTCCCGCCCCGCCCTCCCACCGCCAACGCCACTCCATCCGTGAAACTCTCTCATGTATTTCACATGTGCTTTGATAGGAACAATGGACAGAACATATTTCAGCACTATTCAAACTATGTTATGAGCAATCTGTTTCGACTCTCGGAGGGCAACTGCGGGTGATGCACAAAGGCAGCCGTATAGACGCTTTACGGTGCACTTTCATGATCGGTGGTGAGTTTAAAAGGGCTGATGTGGTGGAAGCCCACACCGACAGGGAAGCAGGCACCTGGATTTGAGATGCATGTGAGAGTTGAAAGAAGGTTGGCGGGACTTGAACTGGAGCTCGTTCAAAGCGTGATTGCTATTTTTACACATAGTCTAAGATGAAAGTGGTACTGCTTTTGATTTACAAAAAGGGGAAGCATGTGGAATATTTATGATGAGGACCAGCATATTTGGAAGAGGAAATTATTTTTGAACCCCTTTACTGGAGAAACAAAAAACAAAAAAAAAAAACAATCCCCCCTCAAACAAAACTCTAAAACTTCCTGCACTGCAATGCAACTACCACTAGCATGAGTAACCACATAAGCAATAATAATAATAATAATAATAATAATAATAATAATAATGTTGCTCTTGCTTTCACATATGTCATTCACAACTTTCTTTTTAATGCAGCAGCCATTTTAAGGGCAGTAAAACTTCAATCACAGATGTAAACCCATGCTGACCAGCCTGTGTGCTATGTGGAGCTCTGTACCTGCGCCGCACCTGCGCAGTGCAACATCTAGAGCGTGCCGAAGCTACTTCCGCCGCCAGCCCGCGTCCACTCTGGGACTTGTAGTTCGCATCGCTCTGCTTCTACTGTCGCCTTCAAAAGCCTCGCTGCCAAAACACATTTCACACACAAAACCTTGACGGTGGGGCTATCAAAGAGACGAAACAAGCGGCGGCACTTACCTGTGCTCGTTCTAACACGAAAATAGCCCGACATGCCGATTATTTGTGCACTACAACATCCAACGTCTCCCCTAATGAAAGCGAGGCAGTGTAAACACAACTCCAGGAACATGAAAAGATCGGGTGACAGTGAGGGGGAGAAGAGAAGAAAGGTATTGATAGCGTTTTTCTCCGTTAGGTCTGGCATATTTCTAAGCCCTGTCGCTCGTTGAATATCTAATGCTCCTTATGCGATGCTGCTGGCTGCATTTTGAAGGCTAGAGAGCCGCGAATGTCAGCGCATACCTCACCTTGCCTGTTTCCTTTATTGTGTTTTCCATTTTTTCCCCCAGTCTACCACAATGAAGAATTACAGTTACATAAAAAAAATGGTGTTTTATCACGTAGGTACCCCGCTGATAAGAAGCTGTAGGTTGCAAAATAACGTCTTGGCAACATCCCATGTCAAATGGAAATACGATATGAATTAGAGCAGGGCAGCATACTTATGAGGAAATGACTATTTTATAGGTTAGCTGGTAACATTTCATTAAAAAAAACAAAAATGAAAAGAAAGAAAACACGCAAACAAAAGGCAGAATTGAAGCTTCATTTGGGATGGTGTGTTGAAGAGCAAACAATGAATCAGTTGTTAATTGTGTAGCTGCAACGAAGCAGCTCAGTGCAACAGTGGAAACAAATGGTAAAGTTAGTGTGTAGTGTATCTGGGATTTGGCAAGCTGCCAGGCCAGCAGTCAACAGCTGCTTCAGGCTGTACTCCAGATACACTGGATAATAACTTGTGCTCTGACATACAGTAGAAATGATAACTTATTAGCTCATGTAGCGCTGATGCTGCTCTTAAAGATACCCTCTGCTAATAATCCAGCTGTAGATGCGGTGAAATGATTTCCACCTGATGTGAGCGGAGGTGGGTGTGTTTTGTCTTTACCTGGGCTTCATCAGCCGTTCGCATGCTAGTGTAACTTTACAGTTCGTGGAGACACTAAAGGAAGGGATGGAGACAGTGCTGCTGTGCCCAAGGCATCCTGAGCTCTTTCACCTATAGTCATCTCTCTTAGTGTCTGTCTGTCTGCCTCTCTGTCTGTTTCTCTTCTTATCTCCCGACTTGGACGCCGTCTGCCGTGGCACATGTGTTTGGATCATGTTAGACAGCAGTGAAACTATGTAGGACGTGGTTCCTCCTGTTTATGAAAGCAGCCATGGCGGCCAGATGAGCGGCTCAGAGAGAGAACTCATTCCAGCTGGCCCTCAGGCAGTCAGGCAGCACTGCACAGACCTAATGGCTTAGCTTCCTTTCTCTTTAGATAAATAAAAGGATGAGCAAGAGGAACTGTAATTGCAAAATGACTGTGTGATTGTAGAGCAGCCAAAGAAGAAGCTGCATGCAGTTTGGCCAGTTTTCATAATATCAGCGGTTGTATAATGATACAGTTATTACGTTAACTAATACCTTGGATATGATAGTTGTCTTACCCAGTGAGTGAATGCGTTTGCAATGCTGCACAAAGTGAGAGATTCACTATGATGGGTGCACTGTCATTCTGAGTTATGGAATGCAAGCCCTAACAGATCAGTGCCCAGTGAATACACAATCTTTTCGGTAAATCCTCACCACAGCGATTCAGTGTATCATAGACAGGTGGGATGCCATCGTCTCGCTCTTCCTCTCTGTATTCGAAATATATATTTAAATAGAATAGATTAGAACATGTGGGAAACTAACCACACCCCAGTCACGAGTTCACATTTATATCAGGTTGGAATTTAAATAATTAGACATTTTTCATTGCTCGGATGGTCTAAGCAATGAGAAACACGTAATTATTTCGATGAGACTAAGTCGGACCAGACGATAGAGCCATCAGACATTTTTCAAAACACTTTTCTTTGTTGCTTGAATTAGAAAACATGTTCTGTGAATTTGTCCCTGGGTTCTCAAGTAGCAATGTTTCGTGATTTTTCTCATCACAGTAACACTCAGCTCCACTTGTCGCCTAAAGAATTTAAACCATTTCATTATGTTTTATCAGTTTTGTCATCACAGGATGAATTTCCACTCATGCCTTGGCAAGTGTGAAAGCAGCACTGACCCTGTCCCTTAACCCGATGTTCTAATGCTGTCTTTGATGCAAGCACGCCATTTGGGGAGTGATGACAAGTATAAAGTGCTGTGTCGAAACAGGAAGTGTGTGTGTGTGAGCGGCAGGCTAAGTAATGATCACACAGGGTCACCAGATGTTGTGAGGTCCTGAGCTCAGCCCGGCCCATTGCTTAGATCAGCCTCATTGGTTTGCTCTGGTTGTGGCACCTAGTGCAAGCTGTTTAGGGTATTTAATTTCTAAACACTCATTAAAATGGTTTGTGTTTCCCTTGGCGATTCTGTTAAATTAACAACTAGCGAGGTAAAAGCTGATTATGTGGCCACACATCCAGACATGGTTAATCAATTCTCCCCCACAAAATGTTAGCTGGCGAATTAGTGTAAAGGAAACGATTTATGGCAACTAATGCCGACGTCCTGTCATGTCAAGCCTGGTGTTTTAGCAAGAGGGGGGTGTCAGATTCAGCACATTCAGCAGCTTTGCGCTCTGCCGGCCATCTTTTTCTCCCTCTAAACCCAAGCTACATGCTGCTTGCTCTATTAATGAGCCAATAATGGAGAAATAGTGTTAGGTGCTGACATAAAACATGGGTATGGATACCTAAGGCAGGGTAGCACATAGGCTCCAACAGAGCTAGATTTACACCTAGACTCGGTGTAGAATGGTAGAAAGGGGAACACTCGGCATGGGGGCTCTCACAGCTTCATCAGACCCCCGCCGGTCGAGCTGTGGAAAAGCCAGGACTCCGAAAAATACGGCTGTGGCAGATAATGATACCATTACACTAATGGAGCTGGCAAATGAAGGAGAACCCAGATGCCCTGCTTTATTACCAGAGGGGGTCATTTCCTCGCTGCATTCCTAATGGCCTGAGCACACAGTATTGATCAGGCTATCATGCTGCTAATCCTCTACAGAATTACTTATCGCTGGCTAGGTGTCGATCCACCGCACGCCCTGCGCTGGCCTTGCCGCTGGGCGGCTGCTGCGTGTCCAGCAGGGACCCACTGGGCCGTTCACCCAATCATGATTTAGGGCCAAGCAGGGATGGCGTCTGGGAGGTCTTCAACGGTGGGCTGGTTAGTTCAATGTGTAAAAAAGGGAGGCAAATGAACCTAACAGCTTTCATTTAATTAAGGAGCAGGCAATGATGTGGTTCCTCCCTCTTTATGGCCCCACTGGCCACTGTGGAGCTGGGGAAGCTGTGAGGTTGGGTGTTGTTCTCAGTAATTGTGTTGTGCTGTAAATAAGACTAGGCAGCTCTTCTGCCATCAACTGCAGCAGCAGGATGCATTGGCCCGGTTTCATTACAAAATGTTCGATGCATTTAACTCTTTTTGACAACTCCTGATGCAAATTTATTACTTTAAGCCCAAGAATTTTCCCAGTTCCAGTTGTGATTACTACAGAAAACTGAAGAAATGATTTTCTAAATTATTCATGGCATGCATTATTTGAACATGACCGAGAATGGTGTGGCCTGTTCCCATCATCATTACAAATGAATAGGAGGGTCAGGGCTACTTGCCCAGGGCTTGTGACCTGTCATATCCTTGTTCCTTTTACTGGGCCCCTGTGTGCATTAGCATCCTTAGGCCAATGGAAACGTGGCATCCTTGCATCGGGAGAGCCCTCTTGTAACCCCTGGCCTTGGCTAATCAAAGAGTTTACCTTAAGGGGGGCATTTAGCACTGTTCGTTAGCGCTACTTCAGTCGCCATAAAGAAGTATTTATATATTTCCATCAAGAACAACCTGTCGTAGCTAGGGAAACGAGCTATTGATCCAGATATTTAGTCATTTCTTTCTGCGTGTGCCATCAATATTGTGCAAACATCTGTCCAGGCGTCCATGTGAGAGTTGACCTCAGCCCCAGCCTCCATTTTTTGCTCCCATTGGAGTTCAATGATATACTATTCTGAAAAGTAAAATCAATGAATGAATATGAAGTTTTGGTGTGTAATATAGCGCAGGCCCAAGGCGGCCTCAGGTCTTTCATTGATCGGCTACGTGAGCGTTGGAGGGGGCTGATTAGTCTGCTGCTGAGCTTTTCTTCTACATGTCTTTACCTCGTCTTGCCTATTTGATCTTTGCTCATATAGTTGGATTGAGATGTTTATACATCAGTTTGGTTAGTCAAGCTTTTCTTGAAATGAATTCAGCCAGAATACTAAAACTGTGGCAAGAATGCTGTAACTTGTATTAGAATTCAACTCATAATATAACGTTATTTTATTTCATATGATTTCGTGCACAAGACTTTATAATTTGGAGTGTTTGTGTAATAGATAGTAGGTCTTGTTGTATAATAGCCACTGCTGGAAAAATTAATATTAATATTATAATTAATTAATAACCACATTAAAAAATGGAAAAAAATCATACATATGTTTATATTCAGTCTGTAAATAGTTAAGTATAAGCGAGACTTCCCTAAAAATGATCTACCGAGTTGCTGTTTATTGCGCATAAGATGTTTTTTTTTGTAGATTACAAACTGTTTTGACATATGTGAAAAACCCTGCATGCTTTTCCTTGACCACTACCTGTCATTTTTTAATACGGGTCTGTATTGAATACATGATAATTTAAAGGTGCATGATGTCCACATTTGGTTTGCACCTGGAACAATATCAGCCTTTCAGATTTCTGCCTGCATTTTCTCAAGGAACCCAGTTAAGATGACTTGCTGTGAGCTCCCATGTGTGGTTTACCAAACATTTAGATGTAGCTGTGTGGTAAAAAAATTAAGTTTGGTTTGCTGTACGGGTTTTGATGCCATTGTGAATCATGCTGTGCCTGAGGAGGCCATATGGAGAAGCTGCCTCCAACCACAAGCTGCCGTCACCTTTGACTGATTGGCTGTTACTGTATGTTGCATCAAACAAGATGATATGAGATCCAGGGTGGTGCAAATCATATTTCATTTGGAGAATCTGTGCTTCATTCTTAGCTTGAGTGTTTGAAAACAATGAATTACAACTTTAGGTACCAACAGTTAACTTGCGATGCTATGTTTAGCTTACCACCTAGAGAGTTTCCTCCTATGGAAGCAGTCACTACGACTGTCCAAACAGCCCTTGACAGCCCATGTGTCTGACAGCCCCTACCGAGCACCTCATATTAGTGTTGAGGCATTAGCCGCAGATGTCAACGTATTCGCAAACAAGGCCGCGGCGTGGATCATGCAAACCGGGCAACCAGATCAGCCGTCAGATTCAATGAGATTACATCGAGTGTGACCTGCCCAAGTAGGGTTCATCTGTCATGCATGTGTCCCGTCACAAGAGAGACATAGAATAATCAGTTCAATCAATAGATGGTGGTGGCTCATTGGACTGGTGCTGAATAAACATGGGAATGACCCTATCACCTCATACACAGAGGCTAGAGCCTCCTGGGGGTTCATTAGCCACTCGAGGCTATGATCCAAGCGAGCTGTTATTTTCCATTTCTGTTTGTTTGGCATTCTGGTGTTGTGTGTGTGTGTGTGTGTTGCACTGTAGGTTGGGTTTTGTGTAGGTGGTATGTGTGTATCCTCTTCACTATACAGGCCATTTATGTGTGTTGATGCTGCTGTTGGTATAAATGCTAAGAGAACAAAAACCCTAAACAAGCAGACCTATTCAGTCTCTGCCTCCAAACAAACAAACAAACAAAAAAATGTAATCGATGCTACCCAGAACACATCCTAGCTGCCGTGGTTGCTGCTAATTTTAGCAAACGCCAATAAAAAAAAACAATTTCACTATGCAAAGCCACCTGCAAAGGACAGGGCAGTCTTGGTGCTGTTTATTTGTGAATTTATTTTCCCTTTGTAATGACTCACCTTTCCAATAAAGTAAAAAGGCCTACTGCTACAGTGTTGCACCACATCTGGTTTCAATGGAAAGTCCAAAACCCTTCATTCACAAAAGCTGCAGGAGACCAGGTTCACGAGACGCTGTAAATAGTAACTGTTAATTTGTACATCATAAGTTCTTTTCCATAAACGTGAGCAATGAAAGTGTGTTAAAATACCTGGCATTTGGCTCTCGTTTCGTAGAGGCCCAACGTGGAGCCAGATTTTAGCATTGCTATTAGCTTAGCCAGCTGGATATGCACTTGGACTCCGCTGCTAACCGCCATTAACAAAATACCTCAGGTGTTTTATACTTGTAAACATAATATGCTGTTGTTTATTACTGTGCTACTTTATGGGAAGAGTATGATAGTAGTAGTGTCAGGCTTAAGGGTTCTGTTTAAAACTTAGTAAACGCAAAGCTAAAAAAAACTCATCCTCATCTTTTCTAACCTATCAAACGGAATACAGAAATAGCGAAACAGTTTTGAAAAGTGATTTTGGGTTCGTGTGGCACGCTTTAGGTAACCGCTTCCATCTGAGGACGTTAACCACATCAACTTTCAGTCTGGAGCAGGCGTCCTGGTTATCCCGGATTCGCTTTCATGGAGCTTTTTGTATTGCTCGTTCCAGCATTTACTCTGCATCAAGTCTTTGAGAAGTGTCTGCTCACTTCAGGTGGTCTGTTCATGTCTCAGTGATTCCTTCTCTGAACCCCCGTGTGTTTTTTCTTCATCAGTCTAACTTTTCCTTGCATATGCGAAGGAGCCAACGACAGCTTGACTGGCATGCTGTCAGACAGGCGATGCCTTTCCAACGGTGGAGCATCAGCCCTTTCCTGAGAGCTTGTATGTGTGAGTGTGTGTGCAGACAAAAAAAAAAAAAAAAGTGGGGGTATTGTCAGGACGTGACCGGCACACTTTGCATGTTCTTCTCGAGACAGGTGCTCCTGGGCGAGCACTGGTGCATGACAGTTGCCTTTCATCGCTGTCTTCTCTACACTTAACCCCTGACCAGCCCTCCCTCCCTCCTCGGGCTTCCTCATCCTCTCCTCCCTCCCTTTTTTTCCTCCACGTCTGACCTCTTCTCACGGCGCTTCCCTCGGCCGTCCTGAGTGATGGACTGCGAAGGCTAGTAGGCGGCTTGCGCTTTGTATGTGGTGGTGGTGTGGCGCGGCAGGCTTGTCACAAGCCTAACGCTGTCAGGCCTCGGAAATCCAGCTGTCCGGACCGAGCCGCGCGAACACACACACCCATTTCCACACACGCCGCAACTTTTTGTTCAGCAGTCCGTAATTCCATCCACCGGTGCTGTCAAGCACTTGATCAAACGTGCATAAAGAAAGGAGCCCCTTGGCTGAATCCCATCCTCTCTCTTCCTATCATAATGTAGGCAGATTTTCCCTCCTCTGCCTGTTTCTTCAACTCTGTTTATTCAGATGAGCCTGACTGGGGGGCAGCGGGTCACATCCACTTGCCTGGCTAAAACGGTCCTGAATTGAGGGTTGTCTCCAGTGAGATGGAGAGAGAAAAAACACAAGGAGGGGTGAGGAAGGGCTGCCGAGCGGTCATGTCAGGCCTGTTTTCGGGCCTGTTTGTGTGTGGGTGTGTGCGTGTGCCATGGCAGGGGTAGGGGTTAGAGAGTTTGAGGGTTCAGTTGTCAACCCCTGTGTCATGCTTGCCCTGGCCCTGTTATGTAGAGGGCATCCACTGTCATTTGTTGCAGGACTGTCTGAAGTGGAGTGAGCCACAGAAGCATAAAAAGTAGTCAGCACATTGTGAGCTCTCAGGTGCCTTCACCCACCACACATTTTCATTTAAAGGTACAAACTCATACGCTGCAGGAATTAATCCCTTATTAGTTTGACGTTCCCAAAGTTAGCGTCTTATCTCGTTTGTTTTTCAGAGATGTGTTTTGGGGCTGGCCTTTGAACTTCCATCATTGCTGTGTTTATTCAAGATGGAGCCTGATTTCGGTGTTTTCTACACCACGTAGTTAATGTTATGTTGTTTTCTGCTTTGTTCTCTGAGCTTTATCGCGTTAAGCGAAGTAGGTGGATTACAGTCATTCTGGAAGTAAACTTTGGGGAAGACATACACTAGGTAAGCTTTCGGTTTTCACGCAGTCATGTACTTCCAAGTTTTTTGAAGTTTATCCCCGTGCTTGTGTGCGTGTATGCTCGTGTATCTGTTTTTGTCGTTGTAGGTGTATGTGCGTGTTTCATCTGACATGCATCTCCCACATTCTCCCCACTATGGAAGGAAAAAAAAAAAAAAAAGCAAATGGTTAAGACTCCTTAAACTTGTTGTTGGAGTGTCAGCGAAGACATGAGCACTGCGCACGCCGTGAGCTTAATCCAACAACAGCCCGTCTGCCGTACTGTACACCCTGCTATCTGTGAGCGAGTGGACCCCTTCCTCGCAGCCATTGTCATATATAGGGGGCATTGTCACATATGAGATGGACTCATGTAAATGCGGTGACAAGCTAGTGTCTCGGCTGACTGACAGCACAGAGGGATTGGGCTAATCTGAGTGACTGATTTGAGGCGCGCAGCGGCTCGGCTGTCCCCATAACTCCTGAGAAATAGACAGCTTCAGCGGAGTTATCTGTGTTTGTAAGTCCTTCTGCTGCGCTGGGATGACAATAGGGATTAGTGCCAAGGTTCTTTAAACTGTTTTTTTTTTTTTTTATATTTTATTTTTGGGCGGGGGGAAGGGGGGCTCTTATCGGTGTCTCGGCAGGATGCTGCCGCAGCCAGTTTTCCTTGACTGTCAATTAAAGAGGGGATCATTAACTTCAAGGGTATAAATGTTCTAACACTGGTATTACGTTGGGAAGCTAAGTCGCTGACAGATGTTCCAACTTTAATTCTCCACTTGTTTTTTTGTCCTTTAATTAATTTATGTATCACTATTCGGGTTTTAAATATTTTTTCCCCCTGTCTGCTCTTTGTTAGCCTGTAATCTCAGTTACCATGGTAGTCGCAAAGACGATTGGGCCTTGTCACTCGCCTGTGTTTCTTATGAGGTTCAATCGGCTAATGTATTCAATATCATCCAAACTGAAAGGTAAACAGTATCTAATGGCACATGTGTTCCTGCACTGCCTCGATGCAGCCTGGAGGCGCTGGGCGGGAAGAGAAGCAGCACGTCTGCCTCTAGTTCTTCAGGCTTTTCACGAGGACCCAACTATTTAGAATGGTGCTTGATAAAAACAAAACGAGCGCAGCTTGTATCTCTGTACATGTGTGGTTCTTTGGGAGGTAAACAAAAGTAGCGTACTACTTTGGGGTTTTCTCTTTGGAAGCTTTGTTGGCGGTTGTGAAGCATGAGCATGACAGCTGCGGTTGAGATTTTCAGGCGCAGAGCTGCGGCGGGATGCAGTGAGGTGTATGCTGGAGGTAGCCACATGGAGAAAGAAAGAAAGCCAGAGGAGGGGAGACGTTAAGGGAAGTGGGAGAGAGATAGGCGACAGAGACTGCTAATGGGCAAACTCTCTTCATCCACCGCCACTGCCATCACCACCACCTCCCTGTTCTTTTATGACAGCTCTTTTCCTTTGTTCTCCCCGTCGGCCCACTCTCTGCTGGGGATTCGTGACAAGTTTTCGCGGGCTGATCAAACGCCGCGGTGACACCTGATTAGGATATAGCGCATGTTTACAGTCGTGCATGGTGAGGACCCCCCCTTTCCAGACAACAAGGGAGACTTCACCTTGACTAATTAAATTTGCACCTGCAATGCCAGCTGTGACAGCCACTGGAGGGCTGCATTTATTTATGTCACTCCATACATACTTCCTGTGACGTTTATGGAGGCTGAGTTTGCACTCGCTCATCTGTTTACTCTCAGTGTGGGTTTCTCCAATGGCAATCTTTATTGTGTTTCTATCGACGTCGGGAGGTGGATTAGTTCTCCACCGTGGAGACAGGTGATTGTACCTGCGGTTGCTGTGAAGCCACTGTTGAATGGTAGCGGGGGCTGTGGGGTGGTGGATGTGTGCGAGCTCACAAAATCCCAACGTTTGCAAATGTGTGGATTCCTGTGTGTCATTTAAAATTACTTTTGGACATATTACAGCTGTTTTTTTTAATGCATATATATAATTTTAATAAGTCAGATAATTTCCAGATTAAGGGTCGGCAGTTGTGTTTTTTTTGGAGCTGATACTGATTATTAGAAATCAACTAGACTTTGCAACTTATATACATTTGTAGTAAAAATTACAGTCTTTGTAATAAAATTAGAAATAACACAAACGCCAACACGAAACTTTGTTGAAATGCCATTAATGGAAATGTAAATTAAAAGAGAACTTAAACCAGCATTTATCCTGAAGTGTTGATAGGCTAATACTCACGACTTGCAGCCAATCAGGTGACTACAGATAGAAAAAGGCGGCTGCATCAGTGCCAAAGCAGTGTATTTTTGAATTAAATTAGCAGTTGGTAGGAATCGGTACAAAAAGAACACAACTACATACAGATAAAATGCTAATATCAAATCAAATCATTGGTAACACCGATATGTGGGTGACTCGGATTAAATGCAAAGTTCACACAGGTAGGATAGCAGGTGTCACCCCAAGTTTATGCTAATTAAATGGAATATTAAAACACTTCAAGTAGTGGTCAGTGGCCGGTCTTGCGTGCTAATTAAAACAAATTTAGTTCTCTGTTATCTCTTGTGATCTTACTTTGCGAAGGGTTTTGAACCCTTGTTTAAAATAATGTGATTTGTGTGTTCCCTGCTCCACGCGTGTGTCTTTAATCATGCGTTAATGTGCATACATACTGTACGTGCGCCTGTACATGATCTGCCTGCGTGTGTGTGTGTGTGTATCTATCTAAATCAGTGTTGAGAGTGTAAAAGGCCACAGCTGAAGTGAGCAGGACATCAGTCACCCAGTAGCAGGAGACAGGGCCTGGTAATTTGTGGCTCTGCCCTCTCTCTCTTTTTCTCTCTGTCTTGATCTCTCTCTCTCCTCACACCCCCCCCCCCACCCCCATCCTGCCTCCCCAGCCTCAAATTGACCAGGCTCGACTGCTGGTCATGCTGTATTACATGGGTTAGATGAAGTAATTATTTCTAGGCCACTGACTACAAGCAAGATTAATAGTTTTTGAAACGGCCATAATGGAGGGCTGACCTGCCGTGACATAAGCATTATTTCAAGCTCACCTCCACTCTCATCCCTCTCACCTCTGGGCAGCGGCGGAGTGTGATTTATACCTGGGCTAATGAGGGGAGGGGACCTAGGAGCTCAGGGCCACCGGCCTACCAGTGCAGTGTTACGGGCCCGCTCCCACAACTGCACAGACAGCGAGGGTCACCTGAGGAAGGCTGGTGCAGTGTTTTGGAAGTGAAAAGATGTAATTAGAATATACTCTTAAGAAATGTATACAGTTACATTTGAAACTGGAAAAGATTTATTTGAACTTCAAAAGGACTGGTGCTCGTAGAGATGTCCTTGAAATAATTTGATGTTGAGTCCCTCTGCCCTTTGTTACTTCAAACCTTGATGCTCTGGAAAGATCAGAGAAGGTGGAGAGTTGTCACTAGGTGGCACTTGGACATCATGTTATCAGATGCTCTCTCTCCCCCTTCCCTCCGCCACCCCTCTTCTTCCTCCCTCTTCCTTGCCTCCCTTACATCCTCCCTCCCCTCAGTGCTAAGTACACCTCAGATGTCAGGGTGTTTTATTTTTATTGGATGAGGGCAGTGTGTAATGCATTCACCTCCGTTCCAGCCAGCTGTTAAATGCCCCGGAACATGGTCTGGCCAGGCTCCGCCCCGTTAACCCCTCTGATTGGCTGTAATAATTAGCAGAAGTGAACAGTAACTATGGCGCCTAGTGAGGGTTTGGGACAGCTTGCGACTCCTGGATACAAACGTGACAGAGCTTTCGGCGACTTGGGTCCGGCCCAGGCTGCCCACATCCCTCCTCGCTCAGGTGCATGTGTGTGTGTTTCGAGGTTTAATATTAACTCTTAACTTAAACACATGCATGCAGCGTGGCATCAGCAATTACATTTTCAAATGGCTGGGTTTGTAAACCTTCAGGATGTTAATCTGTCACCATTCAGGCTACTGGGAAGAGTGAAAAGAGGATTAAGCTATTCAATTCCTGGTAGAATATTTTCCTTTGTTCAGAATGAGTGAAAGAAAAATAAATAAAGAAATGAGGTGGCTTCTCAAGCAAGACAAGTGCCGTCTGCTATACTTCAGGATTTGGATAATGCCATTATAGCAAACTTATCTGCCTCAGGATTCCAGGAAGACAGATTGACTGTCGTGTAAACAGCCGCAAATTATATTCAGTCCATAATTCAATATTAATCTTAGGTCACATCGTAACGCCAGTTTTATCTGGGTCAAAGACTACATGAGATAGAATTAAACCTGTCCTAGATGTTTAGTCCACATCTGTTTTGAGCTGTGTATTTTTCGAGTGGCTTAGGTGATTGTCAGGACTTAAACTTGTGCCACTGCTCAAGCTTGTTAATAACAGCGTATGCAAAAAATCCGTTTTAACAAATAGGTCAGCGGATAATTCCAGAGGTTCCCTGTAAATAAAACATGATATATTTATTGCAGAAAAGCTGGTGGATAGACAACTTAGGCCCAAAAATTGAAGCAGATGGGATGCTTTCTATTTTTGATGTGTTGTATGATCTGTGTGATGTGTTTTTTTCCCCCCTTCTAAACTGGCTCATTTTATGTATTATGTGTGATTGTGACATACATCTGAGCTGATGGTAAAATATTCTTGAAGTGTTTTGTCAAGCAGCATACTGTATCAAATCTTATGTTTAGCATAAGGTTATAATATACCACACGATAATTGTCACAGCTGTCAGCCAATCAGACGCAGTACCCCTGTCTTAGCCCCTCGTTTACCCTTGACTCCCAGCCTCTCGGGTCGGTTTGCACATCATCTTTATCCCAGATGAAGTACCAGACTCGGTAGTGTCAGAAGATGATCTAATATGGAGCCTAAAGGACACAGAGCTTGGAAATCATCGTCATTTGAAGAGGTTGCTTGTCACAGGATGGGTTTGATCAGCCCGTGCTGCGGTACACAGAGCTGGGTCTTTGCACTGTCTAACAGTGGTACTGGATTAGAGACACAAGCCACTTCGACTGTGATCAGTCACTCACACACGGAGACACGCGGCAGGACTGAAATCCTCCTTGCACACTTCATCCATATCATGTACAGGCTTCTTCGCCAAGCCTACTGTATGGAAATGAGGAACACTGCTGTTGACAATCATAGTAAATGCCAGTTTCTTTGATTTTTTTTATTTTTGAAGCCAATTCTGCGGCTTTATTCTATAACTAACAGTCTATAGCCGCAGTAAAACTGGTGCTGCCTTAGAGAGAGATACATTACCAAGGTGTGTTGGTCTATACAGCTGCCGCACCTGCCAGCATCCCACTGATCTGTGACATGTTGAGACAATGGCAATGTGTGTGAAGAGTCTGGCTCTACGCCCCTTAGACACTGTGTCTCGCTAAGTGCTATTGAATTGTTTACTGTCACAAATCACAAACCTTTCAATGACCAGGTGCGACCACTGCACGCCCACTCGTCCATCCATCCAGCTGCTCCGCCCTGAGCGATGCGTTGGTCCGCTGGGCTCTGAGGAGCGTAGAGCCAGCCTCCAGAGCTGGGGATTTTAAACGCTCCACCTGATTATCGATCTCTTCTGCCTCGCTGAGCCAGCCGAGATCAGGCCGCAGAGAAACAGACAGAGAGAGAGAAAGAAGGCGAGATGCAGAGGGGAAGGGCAATCTGGTGGCCTCGGTCCTCTGCTCCTCAGGTCTGTCCTTGACACTGCCTGTGGGACAGGCCTGGAGGATGCCTCCTCTCCTTGCTGCAAGCCCTGCATTCAGCCCCTACAGCTAGCTGGCCCTCCCCGTGGGCCAAGCTGCACTTTGCACAGCCATATTGATTTTTTGGAGGGGCAGGAAAAGTGTGGCTGGATGGCGAGAGCGAAAGAGGGAAGGGGAGGGAGGAGGGGAAATGGGGAAATCGAGAGAGCTTTCTAAAGCACTGACTTCTCCTTGACTGCACCTCGAGACGCGACAGCCCTGTTAGAACAACTCAGTGGCCCTGGTGCCCCACTGAAAACTGCTAATCACAGTCTTTCAATCAACCCTCTCCTTCCTCTCTCCTCTCTCTCCTCCCTCCATCCCTCTCCCTTCCTCATTTTCTCACTCTTTCCCCTGACTTTCCCCTGACTGAACCGGACCCAGCCTGAATACCAAGGGACTGCGTCTGCATTAAAACCGGCCGTTCCACATGGAAAACAGCTGACCTCATGAAAGCATGTTGTAATTTGAAGGTGAAAACTAAAAAGCTTTTCTCGATCGACATAATCTTAATGGAAACATTATGGCCCGGCTGCAAACTAACAATTAAGGCAAAATGGCAAACGGCCCTTCCGTATCAGCGGTGCAAGCCAAGAGTTCATAGACATGGGACGCTGCTGCTAGTTTGAATCCCGGAGAGGGTGTTAAACCCTAAGATACCCTTGAACAAGACTCTTCACCCGAAGTTACTTCCAGTGAAAGAACAGAGAAAACTTTTTATTGTCCACCAGAAGTCTTCAGATGTACCGAGCAGCTGCGCAATTGTGTGAGTGTGAAGCAGGCTAGTATGTTTCTGATAAAGAGCGTGCTCAGTCAGTCTCCTGGATAAATATAAAGGTTATGTAAGGCATGCATCGACAGATCTTTTAAATCCCCCTCCTCTCTTTCTCTTCTTTCCCTCTCTTCTCCTCTCCAGATTTGACACTTGCTAAAGGTCACAGAAACATCTTTTTTCCCCCTTTGAGGTGTAGATAAGTGTGAAATAGATGTTGACACCACAGACACATTGAAAAGCACTTAAACAGAGTGGCCATGTGCCAACCTGTCTGAGTCTGGCTTTGTGCATTTGTAAATACTTTTGAATGATTGATCTGGAAACCTGGGTCTTTCTGTAAGCCTGTCAGGTGCAGTGAGAGAGATGGAGAGTGGGAGAGTTCAAAAAACAGATGAGGTCTGATACTTTTTTTTTCTCTCTGACACACATGCACACACACACACACACACTCTCCACCTGACAGAATTACATGTACCGTGGGATAACTGGAAGAGGAGCTTTAAGTAAGTGTGCGTGTGAGAAAGTGGACACATGGCTCAGAGAGAAGAAGAAGAAGGAAGTTTTGATGTGAAGTTGTTACGCCGGATGCGTGTTTGTTCACCTCGTCTCGCACGTGTGGCATTTATCAAATGTGACTGGGCGCCAGTATAGGTGGTCACATCGTGTGTGTGTGTGTGTGTGTGTGTGCATCTAATTAATGACTGGCAGTGGTCCCCCACAGCTCTGGTAATGTGCTTAGATCAGTGTTATAAACAGGGCGTGAAAGGTCTGCCCAGCGCCAGCCTTTTTAAATGACTGGCCTCTTGTTCAGGTAGATGGATGGAAATGCTCTAATATTAATGATCACGTCTCCCGCCGACCTGTCGCGAGGTGAAATGAACAACGCGGCCTTCAGCCTCCAACAACAATTAACGGGCGAGAGCCGGCCTGTCTGCCATTTGTCATCACTTACCCCACCTGTGCACCCCCACTGAACACATGCTCAACATGACTGTCGATATATACAGAGCCTTCACGTCGCTGATTTGAAAAAAAAAAAAAATGCAGTGTTTAATGGTGTAGCGTTTGTCCTCAGTTATTTCTGGTCACATTTTTTTCTTTTCTTTAATTCGTTTCCAACCAGAATTGATGAACAACTTTAAAAAAAACTAATTTTGGGAATTCAGTATCAACCTTTTACTGCATCTGTGTTCTGACATACACATCTGGTTAATTTTGTTTGCACGCCCCCTTGCTCAAAACATCTACAAGCCAAATAGAATCTGTAAATGTATCTCGGGATAATACAGATTATCTAGAAATTTACATATAACCAAGAAGTTGAGAGACAGATTTTTAGATATTTTTGGCAACATCCCCCTTACTGACTTCTTCGTCTCACACTTCAATTCATATTCATAGGCCCGTCCTGAGCAGCAGTATGAAGACAAGGGTTACACATTACAAAAACACCCCCGCTACGAGGTCAGCTCCCACACATTCCAGTTAACCATTTACCATTCTGCCCAGTTAGCCATCACATTGTGTCACCTAATGTCTCGCTGGTATTCTTAAAATAAATGACTGCCACAAGTGGCTGTAAACAAAATGTCAGAAGTGAGAAATGGTTAATCTTTTGCCCTGAATGTTTTTTTTAGTGTTGCATGCATGAAAGGGAGCAGTGTAATCTGTGAAAACAGGTCATTTCTGACATTGCACAGTCACTGCTACTGGAGCTGTTGTTTTTCAGTTTGTCTATTACCCAACAAGGAGCATATTTTTAGATGCAGTGTCGCAAAAAAAAGGTCTCACAAGTGCTAAAACTGAAACAAGAAACTGCAACTAGAAGCACTGTGGAAGCTGTTTGTCCCTTACCCCTTTTCCACCAAGAAGAACCAGGTGCTACTTCATTGCTGGTGCGAGTGGCAGTGTTGGTTCAAATGTCACACCTCCTAACAACCTGTTTGCTTTTCGGTGGGCAAGGAGCCAAGTTAGAGCCAGGCCATACGTCACCGTAAAACGTCAATGCGCCACTGCATACGTAGCCGTTTACTGAACAACACTCGCGCCATACAGAAGGCCACACAGAGCTCCAGACTAACTTTTTCACTGGTACAGCTCATTGGTCGCGCTTCCCACTTTGTCACAGGCAAAACATATGAGTTGCTGAACGTTTTCTTACTTATCGATGGACACTACAATTTACTGATGTTCCCTGAACGGCCCACATTGCAGGCTGCGGTCTGTGCAACCAAAAATGACTTTAAAAAGAATAAACTAGGGTGAATGTTCGAATGTCCAAGATGAAACTGAGGGATTTTTTCTTGTGCGGGTTTTTCTATGAGCGGAAAAAACAGCGTTTTTTCAACGTTTTTCACGAGAAGACCACATAAGCATAAATACATAAGTACACCTAAATGATTAAAGTACTGTTTTCCACCACTGTGGTGCTGCTGGTGGGACACAATTGTACTGGATTTCAGCGCGCAACACTTTGTGCAAAACGTCCGTGTGTCCCAGGACTTGAATACATCTGCAATCGGACCAGGGACGTCCTGGTTAAAAAACAACACAAGTTGCCTCTTGTGTGTCCCATTCTGTGTTTCCATCAGTCTGATTAGTCATGATAACCCTGCCCCCAGTCCCGGACATACTCGGTTCTTAGATCTGGCCCAGCAAAGAGTTGGTGCTTGCGAAGCACCAGTTTCGAGAACCTGGACCTGGTGCTTAGGTGGTGGTAAAACAAAGAACTGGTGCCAAGTCAGGCTCTGGCCACGAACTAGCACTGGAACCAGCTCGGTGGAAGAGGGGTACCTGAGCAGTCATGCAGGTTTCTGTACATTATCATTATTGTCAATGACCTACTTGTGTGTGATGGCACCTTGGTGGTGGTGCTATTTCACCATAGCTCTAGTCAGTATCATATCCTGAAGATGAGGTAGACCACAACGAAACGTGACTACTGTTAGCTGAAGGGCCTCGGGTTTTTCACTGAAGTGTTTTCTGAAGTTGTCGTGTGCGTGTTTTTCCCGTCATTTTTGTCACTTCAAAGCCGTATTCACTGCTCCTACGGACTTTCTATGCATCACACATGCAAACACTAATGTTCTGGTGCAGTGGGCACACTCTGCCCTTCTCTACACCCTGTGTCGCTTCACACAAGCTCCCCACATTCTTCAATCCGGTGCCAAATGGACCGGGGCGGAAACACCTTTGATGTACACGGGTAGCCTGTCTGTTTGATTCTGACGTTTTACAGCCGACTTGTCAAAACTGTTGATTCACCAATACTTTTGCAGAAAGGGGCCAATTTTGAAATGGGTGTCTGACAAGTACCAATGACTTGCTGTTTAAACACAGCGCTCTATTACACTGCCATATCTCATCACGTCATCCCTGGGGTTGAAGAAGGCTTGTTGGAGAACCAACGTCTTCTGTACTCTGAAATTCGTGCATTGATGAATGTGCTGCCCTCCTTTGGTTGGAGGTCTTGAAGAATATATGGTATACCTCTGGCCTCACACTGTAGTAAAAAATACATGAGGCAAAAATATAGACTTCAGACAAGATGGAGGAGCCGAGACTAAATCTGGCTCGCTAAAGATGACTAATCAAAAAGTGTGTAATGGAAACCACGAGAACTTCTTACGCATGGGCGACACTCACTGACACAGCTTACTAAACACGGCAGCTTTTATCTGCAGTTTATGATGCATCAGCCAAATCTAGACAAGTTCACTGGAACTCGCGTGTCCTCCGTCAGCGGTGGCAGCACGTACGGTACATTCCATCGGACCCTCTGGGGCAGACACAAGTCAGACTGGAGGTGTTTTTATCCCCGCAGCAGTAGAGTTATCTGGCTATTTTGAGCTATTGATGCTAAGCGCCGGACATTAATCTACTCTGTGAAGATTGCTTTGAAGTAAGTGTCCGATGAAGTGTCACAGATGGGAAATAAATTAAATTAATAAATATATGGTACACAGTTTGATATCTCTTATAGGCCAAGATCAAAGCAAACCAATTGAGTTCTATTCTACCTAATATGTTTTTCTGTGATAAACAGTCCGGCTGAGGGAATAATCCCATCAAGGAAGAGAGAGATTAAAAAAAAAAAAAAAAAAAGCATCAGATATATCACTCAGCACAGACGGTTGGCACGGCTACCGTGAAGCATCCACGTTATTATGGAATTGGTAATCTCGTTTCTTGGGTCTGAGTGGAAACGCAGACCTTTTTTTTTTTTTTTTTTTATTTTGCGCCTCGTGATTTTCCTTCTAGAATCAGGTGCAGACACAGAGACAGGAAGACAGACACAGCGGTTCTCTGATACTGCGAGAGTCCATCTGCTTCAGAGGGCTCTGGTAACTTCTTGTCTTTCGTTTTTTCTGTGGAATTTCTGAGTAGCTTGATGTATTTGACACGTGTGTGACAGCCCTGGTTGTGTGCGATTGGGGTTGAGGCATCATGCTCGCTACCCCAGCTGCGCGTTTTTCAGCAAGGGCATGTTTGTGCGTGTGTGTGTATACGGGAGCCACTTTTGTGTACGCAGTGGTGGTTTGTGCACTTTGAGCAAAGCAGACTGTAATGATATTACTTATGTGCACACATATAAAATAGATGGATGCCAAAATATGGATCCATACAGGCTCACAGCAGCACACGGAGATACACGCAGATGCATACACATACAACAGTAGCCCAGAGCCTCACCTTGATATCTTCAGCTTCTGTCATGAGTTAGATTTTGACACCAGTGAATGTGTGTCAGGTTGTCAATTTCTCCCAACAGCCTTTGAATGCAGTCTGGCCATGAATAGTGCATGTTGTTTTGTTTTTTAGATTCCAACTGTCTGCAAGTCTGTTTTTGTTTGTTCCAGAATAACTTGGAAGGCCTGAACACTCATGCGCATCCTTTAAGAAAACTTTCAGCAGGTGTTGTGTTGTTTAGCCTAAGGTAAAGATTCAGCCCTGAAGGTAAATTCGCCAAACTGCCTCAGATCAGATGCCCTCCCATTTCTTCCACCTCCGTTATTGGGATCTGTTTTCCTCCCTCCTGTCTTTAATGCACATACTTTCGCCGCTTGTCTCCTTTTTGATCCGCCCTCCCCCTTTTTCGAGTCAGGACACACATCTCTTTATACCTGTACTCTAATGTTATGAACAGGACATTTTATTTCACCCTAAAAGTCGGGACATATTTTGGCAGCCGGTTCCCATATTCCCTGTAGCGGACCACATGAGGTCTTTGGCATTATTAGCGCTGGAGAAATGTGAGACTCGTGCTGTAAATGTCTCGGAAATATACACACACCCGGTTCGTCTTATAAACTATTACAACTGTTTGGTTGTTGATGCACAAGCCATCCATCCAAAACTTTTCAAGATGTAAAAAGGCAGCGGCATGTCGGTGACTTTTCACCTTCCTGCTCTGGAGACGCCATGCAGAGACTGTGTGTGTGTGTGTGTGTGTGTGTGTGTGTGTGTGTGTGTGTGTGTGTGCACCTGTGGGGAAGAAATGATGAGACAGCGAGAACCCAAATTCACACAGATACACACACCTTCACACAAGCCCATATGGGAGGAGAAGAAGAGGCGGGGAAACAAATTTATTTGTGCATATGCTTTTTATGCCAGTTGCCACTGGATTTAACAGGTCGGAATGGAATGTGGCCCAATGAAAGGTACTTTGATCCGTCCACCAGGTTGACGGTTTTATTGGAGGAGCTCTGTATGGCGCAGGGCATCTTTTATAAGGTTGTGAGGAACCCACCGGCAGCCCTCACAAAATCATAAAAAACGCGAGACCACAATGAAAACGACTGGTTACCAGTTTCCTGTGATACCTCAGTCAGCTCTGAAAGCATCATTTGTTAAAACCTGTTCGTTAAAATACGCCGCAAATACCTGGTGATTCAGTCTGATGGGTTTTTATTTTAGTTTGTTGTTTCTTATCAGGTTGTAGGTCTCCCAGGACAATTTATTGGTCTTACGCTCATTTCAATCTCACGTCAGAAGTGTTAGAAGTTTGAGATCTTAAATCTTAGGTTGTTTTCATCACTTCAGTTGTGTAAATAAATAAATAAAAAACCCACTTTCCAACCCTCTTAAAAAATGCTGAGTGATTAGAGAAGAAAAGATCAGGTTATTATTAACTTAGACATCAAAGTAAATACATTTTTTAAAAAAAACACATGATAGCAGCTTGCTCAGTGTTCCTGCATCCACTTTTTACTGTGTTGTGTTCCACAGAGGCGGAGGCTACTGCAGGAGTTGGGAGACCAGAAGATCCCCTTTCTGGGTCCTACAGATCGGGGCTTTCAGCAACTGGTCAGTCAGCCAGACTTGCACATAGTGACATTGTGACAAAAGTGTTTTGACTGATGTTTTCTGGTCCCCTTTACCTTACCTACTGTTATGTTTTGCATAAAAGGAATGCTTGAAAAATGAGATGAAATGTTTCATGATTTCATGTGTTATTACGTTATGATAAGAATGAATTGTGTTTCCTAGTGGGACTCTAGTTACTCTGGCCTGGTGCTGAGGAGAGCATGCTCCCTGCCTGCTGAGCTCCATGGACGGGTGCAAGCGGCTCTGCTCACTCTCAGAAGGAAGGGCTGCCTCCTGAAGGATCTGGTTCGGGTCCGGGACCGAGATGTGTTCACCGCCGTGTCTCGAGCCCTGCTGGGTGAGCCGGGCCACACCTATCGCTATCTGGACACACGGCTCTTTGCCATCCCCTGGCACAGTGAGGACGCTGAGGTCAAAGGACAAAACTGTTGTGACCCTGATTTGAGAGCTGCTTGCAAAGCATTGTGGGAGCTTAACACCTTCTTCTGCTCTGATGTGTCTCAGCTGAAGGAAGGAGACAGGCTAACACAATGTGTGAAGGGAGAGGCAGAGGCCAAACAGGGTGAGGAGGGAGACACAGAGTCTAAACACAGTGAAGACTCCAAGAATAGTGAAGGAGGGGACTCGGAGTCCAGACAAAGCGAGGAGGGGGACACAGAGTCCAAGCACAGCGAGGAGTGGGACATTGAGTCGAAACACAGTGAAGAAGGCTGCTCTGGGTCCAAACAAGAAGGAGAGTGGGAGACTGAGTTCAGACACAGCAGTGAGGAGGGAGAGTCCTCCCAGGTCAAACCAAGTGAAGCCAGTGCTGCCGCAGGTTCGGAACACAGTGAAGGAAAATGCCCCAGCTGGGGAGCCAAGACCCTCAGTGGCACAGAGACTGAACCTGTGGGATTAGGAGCCCAGGAGAAGCCTGTGGCCCAACTAAAGCACAGCCTGTCAGATTACCACATTCAGGACAAAGAGGAACACGCAGTCGAGCAGGGCTGTTCTCAGCCCAGTCCTCCACCGGTATGCACCGGTCCAGTCAAGTTCAATGTCACCTTACTCAACTACATGGACCCAGCAGCAATGAGCCAGCTCAAAGAGGAGCCATACTATGGCATGGGGAAAATGGCAGTAGGCTGGCATCATGACGAGAACCTGATCACTCATTCGCCAGTGGCTGTTTACAGCTATACCTGCCACGATGACAAAGGTAAGGGTTGAAGCTGAAATGACATACTTGTCATAACTGTGCTAAGTGGATTTGAACTATTGTGGACAGATTTAACACTTCAGACGCTTTTCATTTAACACGTATCACTTTAATCCAAATATATCACTCCAATCTTTGGCATTTTGGTTCTGAAATTAGGATTGCCTTTTCTCTTTCACTTCAATATCCGTCCCATCAACTTATCTCAGTCCCTTTATGGTGGATCAGATGCAGCTAGCCCTGTGTATTATGGCCCTACAGCAGCACTGTAGCAGCTGTAGACATGGCCTCTGGTGAGGCAACCATCAGATCCATCTACGCGATAGTGTCAGGGTATTATCAAATGTCATCACCAGTTCGCTGCTGACAGCCTTATCACCGACCGTGCGTTGGGAGATCACAGACATTTGGATCTGAGCTCTTAACATGCGCTCAATGGTGTCGTTTAACAAACAGCCCTTATCACACACACCGCATCTCATCTAAATCATTTCCCCAAGAAATGATCGATGTGCAATTATCTGATATGGAATAATGAGCCCCGCTTTGATAAGTGTTCCTAGACTGTACTGTATGGATAATACGATGTCTCCTAATTATGGAATGCACACTCTTTCAAGAGCTAATAGTATTCGCTGATTGAGTTGATGAAAATCACAGAGAGGCTTGTGGAACATATGCAAAATAAACTATAGAAGACAGTACTGCCATATCCGGTTTTTAAAATGTAAAATATTAATACATATCTTTGAAAGATATGTGCAATTTGTATGTAATGTTTTTATGTTCTCAGCTTTAAAAACTGCGTGTTAGACGATATGCACCTTATTTTTTATTGTACAAATAGTACGTTATAAACAATGTACCCTTTTACCATCAAAGTAAGGTTGTAAATTTTAAAGTAAAAATGTAGCTTCCCTAGTGCAGCCACTCGCTAGACCAATCCTCGCACAATCCAAAGGCTTAACTGAGAGCAAAACACGATTTCCTATTGTGGACGGGGCTAAAGGTGCAGCTGCAGTTCAGCCAAGATACGATATCACACAGGTGTAGTGCCAACTGCTCTGACATCCCAACACACTTTACAGCTGGGCTTTCTTCATTGGACTTTCTTAACCAGAAACACCTGCTCCAGAGGTCTGCTTCAGCGATTTGTTCTAGGTCATTTCAACTCTGACCCTGTGAACACAGGCTTCAAACACTACAGCATAACACCTTGCTGTGCTTAGCAGCTATGTCTTTTCTAGTTCTGACTGACCTCACAGCTCCAGACTTTAGAGAGGAAAGTCTGATCAGAACTGCACAGCACTGTGTTCCAGTGGTTAGCTCTGAGGACTCCCAGAACCAGAATAACAAAATTGTTACCTTGAGGACTGTTACTGAGGCCTACAGACAGAAACCCAGCATGTTAGATAGCTTAGATGTACAGAGACTAGATGTTTTGCATGACACCTGCTTCCTTTGAGATGCTTTTTTTTTCTATTTCAGCAGCCTCACCTTGTTTTTGTTTTTTTTGCCTCGACCAAAGAAGTGTAGAATTGTGTTTTTCCCAGCTGCGCTGATCCAAAGGAATCTGCCACGACTGAGTGTTTTCCGGCACAGAGGATGATCTTCCACCATTCCCGAGGCCTTGGGGAGTGCTGTCATTAGCTGGCTCTCAGAGCACAATGGCTGGAAATTAAGTTACTATTTATCCGTGCTGAGCAAAGGAAAAGGCAGCTGTGGGGCAGAGAGGCCCAGAAAGACTTTAGTATTGATTTTGCTGAAGGGTGTTGGCCAGCCGAGCCAAATCTTGTTTTCTTAGTATGCCATGTAAGAATGGAAGGAGAGAGAAGTACAGGGGAGGTGGTTACAGTGAATGGGTCCAGAAACAGGAATATCAGAGGATACATACTGTCCAATAACACACTCTCACACACTCACTAAACAACATCAGGGGCTTTTATCCAACTATTTCCTCTTGCACAGCATAATGATAGCTTAAAGATCCTGTGCTAACAGCCAATATGACCACAGCAACACGTATCATCTTTGCTTGGCTGCTAAGTGATTTTTACTTTCTGGAGACAAAGGCTTACATCTTACATCCACTGTTTGCCTGATATTGATTTAATCATTGCACTCCTTGCTTTTTTAACTTGCTAATCCTTTATTTAATTTAATTTTTTTCCCCTTGCTATATCTTTGGTGGTATATGATCACTGCTGTAGTGTTTTTACTGCATCACCCAGATACTGCTGTAGATGGGTATTAAATTGTCCTTGTTCTACAAAGCTGGTATTACAACATGATACACAAAAATGTGAGGAGTTTCTGTTGAAATGTGTTGCAGTTTTACACTGTCTACCCAAAGCCGAAATGTAAATGTGAATGTATACGTGTAAAATGCAAATGTTTGAGTGAGCTGGGCTGTGTATGACTGACAGGTGAGAGCAGTGAGGGAGGCAGCGCTGAGAAGGCATGCTGGAGAATCGGGCTCAAGGTAGCCTGGGACATCCACACACCTGGCCTGACACTGCCGCTGGAGTCGGGAGACTGCTATTACATGAGAGGTACTAAAGTTTCTCTATAAACACACAGACAGAAATACACACATGCACATGTAAACATGTTGCTCACACAACTTAGCCGCATTCACCACCATGTCTGACTCAGGAGGGAGGAACACTTTCATTACCCTGTGTTTTAGTGTTTCTTGTACTTTGTCCCAAATGACCCATGCCAGCAGGATGCACTTCACTCTCACTTTCATGCTCTGTCCTCCTCCTCTAATTCTCTCTGCAGGAGAAAGGGAGCTGAGTCATGTGTGTGTGCGAGAGAGAGAGAGGTTACTTGGCCTGAACACACAGCTTTAAGGTTCCATGAAATTGTGTGCATTAGAGAGGTTAGGAAAACCAAATGTTATTTTTTGAAGTCCTGTGACCCATTGCTGACTATGTCTCTATGGGGAGAACAGACAGCAAGCCACAGGGGTGTAAATCATGGCTTAATGCTTTTGGCTGCGGCAGACACCTCCACCCTCCTCTTTTCAGTCCCTTGGGTCCTTCCAAGCTTTCTCATATTTTCTGAGTGCAAGGACATTTATCCACATCACAGCAGACGCTTGTGTTCAGATGTACAAGAAGTTCGGACCCCTGGTTGGATGGATGGGGGATTTATTATTTTTAAAAGGCACTCTGCTTTCATAAGTATATAAGGATAGACATAAAGTGCGATCTTGTGTTAGTCCTGCCTTCATCTGCTTGATGGATTACTCGGCTTTTTTTATTTTACACGGCGTAAATGTAATTTGTAACTTAAGATAGCCGTAATAAATTATGCTATTGATGTAGCTCTGTATAGACTTCTAACAAACTAATATTTATTGAGAAACAAAAGACATGTTATCATATTCTTATGCCTTTATCACTGTTTATTTAGCCCATGTTTACATACCAAGCACAGCCTTGTTTCTTTCCTTTCTACCGTTTTCACCAATATGGCTTGTCTAATGTAGATAGACATGTACCTCCTTTGATTTACACCATCCTGTATGACTTAAATCGCCTCTTTGGTAGCCTTACATTTCAAAAAGCATAAATGTTCCCTATAATTATGTAGAAATCAAATAAAATTCTTATTTGCCTAATTTTCTGTGTTTTACCATCCTATCTGTTGGCTACCTACATACTGCCGTGTGATAAAAATGCATTTGACCCAGCAAATATCCATCTGGTATACAGTAACATATGGTGTTACTATTTTTTTATGAAGACACTGAACCCCGTACTTGTGCACCGAGTAAATGTCAAAATCAGAAATACAATGCTGATGTATTACATACAGTGCAAAGATTTACGACAGCTTTCTGCTTTTGGAATTTTTGAGTCACGGGATGTAACTGATGCGATCTACAGGCTTTTATGAAATAGGTTTACGGAGGACTAGCTGTATTTTTTTTTGTCAGTATTTCTTTGATGATTTTGTTGAGATGAGATCTAAGCCATTGTAAAAAGTAATAAAAACGGATTTTTTTTTTTTTTAGAAGGAAAGGTTTGGTAAGTTAAGCCACTGTACAGTAAACAGCATTCACCAAAGTATTTAACTAGCTTTTAAAATTCTTACTTGTGTTGGCCTTTCCAGCTTTATTCCGCATCTCTCTGGGTAAGGTTAAATTGGTAAAAATATGCAAGTGATTAAGGAGAACATGCAGTTTCTTAACTTATACAAGAAGAGAACTGCTTTGGAAGTGACTGTTTTCTGGAATATTTGGCATGGCTGAAGTAGGTGAGGAATTTAATTTTTGTTCGGAATTTGAAAATGTTTGCATTTCAAAGATGTTACACAGTAAGCCGCTTTATTTGTCCAAACTACTTTACACTATACACATGATCAGCCACAACATTAAAACCACTGACAGGGTGAAGTGAGTACCATTGATCATCTCATTACTTTACAATGTTCTGCTGAGAAACCTTGGGTCCTGGCAGTCATTTGTGTGATATTTTGACATGTACCACCCACTTAAAAACATAGTTTCAGACCAAATACTTCCTGACTGCAGTGCTCCCCACCCCACTGCAAAAACTGCTCAAGAACAGCTCGAGATAAGACGCAGACACGACCTCCAAAATCCCATCATGCATCCATGTGATGCCTTGAAACAAACCTGATCCATGAAGGCCCCACCCCGCAACCCACAGGACCCAAAGGATCTACCTGCCAATGTCCCAGTCACGCCACAGGACACCTCCAAGAGGTCCTGCGTTTATCCCCACATGGGTCAAAACTGTTTTTGTGGAACAACTACACAATATTAGGCAGGTGGTTTTAATGATGTGGCTGGTCATTTATCTACCTCTTTGCTTGAATCCTCTTCAGCTCCATTCAGTCACGTCTTCTTTCAGTTAACCTGACAGCATCTGAATGGGCCGGCTTCATGTCTTAATGAGTGATCTGGTGTCTTTTTTTGGGGGTAAAAGTTGTGACAGTAGTCAGACTTGGTAACATTTCTGTATCACTTTCAACATGGCCTGAGCCTGAACAGCATGCAGTCACATTAATGAACTGGCAAAATCAGCATAGTTTGAGGTGTTAAGTGATCTGGGGAAGGCTAGTTGCACATTTCAGCACCTGTACTGGTCCAACAACATCACAGAGAATCTGAAAGAGAGTATACAAACAAAATTACAGCACTTTTCCATTCTCTCTGTCTTTTCAATTTCACATCTTTTACAAACTGAAATGTCCACGAGAAAATGTAAACAGGAGTTGAAGTTTAGTTTGTTGTTTGTAGGAGTCTTTCCTCTGAGTTTATTTAATACCTGCAGCATCAAACAGCAGTAAGATCCACACGAGGAGCATTTAGATAGCTGTAACTTCACTTAATACCTATAATTATAAATGAGACCTGGCATGGAGACAGGATTGGGCAGGATCTAGCAGTAAGTTACACTGTGTACCTACCTTTACTTCAGACACGTGGGCTGTCCCTGATAGTTTACTACTAGTTGAATCATTTGTCACATCCTCAGGTTGAGTCCTGAGTTCCGCCATAGCTGTCGCAATTTTTTTTTTATTTTACTGTGCGTAAAGTAGTAGTTATAATATTGTCACACATGTACAGATGTTTCCATGTTTAGGAAATCATAAACTGGGTTGTATAGTGACGGTGGACATGCTGATATACTGGGAAGTACATCGTGGAAAGTTAAATATTTAAATTTACCTAAGAAAAGCTGAGCAGATCCACACATCCTCTAATAGATAACTGGACGTGGTACACGTTGATTAGATTACCTCTCTACTGTACGTACATGTTGTTAGAATGGCTATAGTAGCTTACGAACAACAAGGAAAAGGAAGGTTTTAATGAATTCCCGACGTTGACTCTTTGAAGATGCCGTGTTTTCATCTGAGAGCAGCAATGTCTGTACCTAATATTCAGCTTGACAGGGCTTGAAGCCGACCTCCTTTAGCTGGATGAGATTTACAATAGAACAGTCAGTTTCAGGCCAGCCATGATAATAGAGTGATGGGCTGTTGTGCAGACCATTCTAATGGGACTTGACTGTCGCGGATCAGTGGGGATTTATGCTCCACTTGGTGAGTACGCCCTTGAGAGGCCAACTGCTCCGCAACGATAGCGGCTCGCACAGTCCTCGGCCGTCTGTCGCTTTGTTGGTCTACCTGAATTAAATACTTGGCACAAAGCACAAACATATGCACTCACCTATAAATTTGCACAACTCGCATGCGCAAAAAAAATACACATTCAAGCAAAGAAAGCACTTTATTGAGGGGCATCTATGGGCACCCCCCCACCTCCCTTTTCCATCTTAAGTGCACACATGTACACAGAGACAGAGCAGCCACCACTAAACCAAGTGTTAAAATATATTGTACCGATGTTTTAGTGACATACACCATATGATAAGTAGTTTTGTGGTATTAAAAGGAAACTACAATGGTGTATAACCACAGACACCATAATGTATTTTCAGCACCATTTGTCGGCGGCTGGCCCTTTTGAACTGCTAATGTCTTGAGCTGCTGGAGGCAAATTGAATCACCATCATTTCCACCCAAATGGAATTTCAGTGGTTAAAAAAGAACAATGCAAGTCTTGACACCGGGCCTGTTCAATAATCAGATTTCCAGCTCCCAATGCACAGGGGGACTGGAGAAAAGAGTTGACCCAATATATTTAAAAGCCTGCTTCCTGGAAAAGGAGGACAAGTGGCAGCAGGCACAGGGGTTGAAAGAAAGATAAATATTTATTACAGTTATCGAGTTTGCCTCTACTCCCTCCTGATCCCACTGACGCATCAGACGCGCCAAGAAAAGAGCAGATTGATGGAGATAATTTGTTATTGGATATAAACAGTTTTAAAGACGCAGAGTAATTCTGCCCAGAGACCTAATCCTTCACAATCTCATCAGGGTGAAGAAAACACCGGCAAGTTGTTTTGTTTGTCACCATCTTTTTTTTCCTCCCACCAAACAATAATATCTTCCTCCCAAAGCATTTGGCTGTTTGACTTTCAAATCACAGGCATTAGCCGGTGTACTCTTGCTCAAGGCGGGTGTAAATATGCACATGTGCTGTGAATGACAGCTCTGTCATGGCTAAATTAATTATTGGTATGAGGCAAATAATGGCAGAGCTGAGAAACATCTATACACACAAAGAAACACATGGAGGGATACACAGGAAACAGCAGTAAGGCCTCTTTGTAAAGCTTGTGTGATATTGGACAAATGTTTGTTGGTATGGCTCTTCCATCTTGACAGATTGAGCGCGATCTGGTTTTGTTTGGTAATTAAAATTATGGTACAATGCTGCTCATTCTATTTGATTCGGTGCTGGACCGAGCCCAATCTGTCTGAGAGTACAAGATGATTTAGTTGTCATGTTCCTTCACTCCGTACTTTTCATCTGTTTTTCTGTCGTCATCTCTTCTCTTGGTTTTTATAGTCTCTCGTCTTCTCTATTATAGTTAATAAAAACCCACAGGATTAATACGAGATGTCTTCTTTGTTGGTTTCAGCTCTCGTTTGCTCTACTTCGCTCCTCTTTTGATGGCTCTCGGTGACATTGTTAAGCGTGTTCTGACAGTTTACTCTTCACTGTATGTACCAGATGACCTGAACAGTACCCACCAGCACTGTGTCCTTGCTGGAGACGCCGCACGCTTCAGCTCCACGCACAGAGTGGCCGAGGTGAGAAGTCAGCGGGGCTAAAATGGAAAATATTGTGACTGGAATTTGCTGTGAGGATACTTTACAGCGTGCCAACAGTCTCCTTCGGGCCCCGTCACAATTTCTGCCACACTGTTTTATCAACGGGCCGTAGAAGAGAAGACGATGTTGTCGTCTTATAATCTGTTGACACCATTTACTGACAACAATTACTGACCTTTACATACATGCTATAATAGTTTAAATAAGTTTTAAAAAAAAAAACAAAGCCAGCACATAAATGTACTTAAAATGATTAATATGCACAGGACATTTATATTTTGAAAAAAACAAATGTGATGCTATCTTCAGGACCAGGAGGGCTGGTCATCAAGCCCTCTTCTGTCTGGTAGCTGTTTTTACACGTTGGTGGCTTCATCTAAAAATCGCAAACTTATTGTTTTTGGCTGTGTATGTAACAGTTGGTGTGTCTCATTCCTATCAGTGTTCCAGCGGGACTCTGACCTACATCCAGTCACGGTGCCAAGAGGCCCTGTCCAACCTGCACACTGACCCCGAGACAGGCTCGTACAGCCTGCTGGCCCTGCTGCCGACAACGCTACAGAACTGCGAGGAGATTCACAATGAGGTGGGGACGTGGTGATGTGTGTGCACGTGCATATGAGCGCGCATGTGCACGTGTGTTTGTTTTGCATATTTTACTTTTGTCTGATTTTATTTGTGTGTGCACAGCATTGATTTTTAATGGCTCGGTGAAGCTGGTTTCAGCATTCGCTTTTAAATTTATGCACCAAAACTGAATCAAACAGCATTTGGAAAGGTGTTTTTTTTTTTTGTTTTACTTGCTCGGAGATGCAAATAAGTGAGAATAGCCACACAGAATATCCACCGAAAGAGTTTTGGCAGTAGCGTGCCAGTCTTTGAAAGTTTTAAGTCTGCGATCATGAACCTTCCTAACACTATCTGAATTGTCCTGATTCTGTAATCCTCACCCATCTGGTACTCCAAAGAGGTTAAAAAGAACTAAGAACCATCTGCAAATATGATGCGATTTCATCTGGACAGCATCACAGAAGCTGTTGTGGAATACAAAGAGAACATTCTGTATGAGTAACACGTACAAATATTGAATTAAGGAACTGAAGCTATCTAACCAAACATGTTTTTGTGCTTTTTGCGTTGTATGGATTTACATACTTGTGCATAAAGTCCACTGCACATACATACAACCCCTTGGATGACTTAATATTGTTTGGTAGGACCGACAATGATATAATGCTCCTTACAAGTCATGGCTACTGGCAGCCAAAGTATGACTTAGGACTGAAATAATGTAATTTACAAACAATACAGCATACTAACGAAATTTTGGTAATTGAAAATCTGCTTTAGAGAAAAGTTATGGTAACTGATTAGCAAAAACACATACTAAATGGATCCAATCTAATCCTGGCCTGACTCCATTTCCTCTGTATCATGAGGATTACACACCGTACTGGGAGTAGCCTGATAGCAGGTTAAAGCTCTGTAAATGGCAGAATGGGAGCTTGCCAGCTTCCCACTTTCTCCTTACCTTGTTGTTTCTACTCAGGGAAATGCCTACAATATGAAATCCAGGTTGTTCTCATTTGTCCTGGCCTGTGATGGATCGTAAGGCAATAGCCTCTCCATATGTTTTCTAAAGATGGAGTCATGCCCCTCTCCCCTCCCTAACCCCTTTTCATACTGAACAATGAATGATGCTGGCTCGGGGTATTGAGGGATGGAGCGAGGTCAAAAAAAAGAGGAACAGTGAGGGGGCTGTCTGCAGAGCCACCAGCCTCCTGTGTTAGCTTTGCCGCAGGCCAACAGTTAATATCACACTTCACCTCTCCCCCCCTTGACACCCCTGGGCCCAAAGTGCACATCCTAGCCGACGCTAGCACCCAGGCCCCTCAGCAGGACGCCATGACAGATGAGTCTGACGTAAGGTTGTTTAAAGGTTGTAGACAATATTAATTATTCAGCAGTGCCAAACAATGGGGCTGTCTGTGTCAGGAGAACTGCTGCGCTAGTTGAGCTAGCAACACCTGCTAGTTTGCCGCATAGCGCCACAGGATTACCAAGCATACGCCCCCACCAGGAGGGCAAAGCAGGTTTATTTAGGAAAACAGGGAGCTATTTATAAAAGAGCAGGTGTGTGTGTATGTATGTGTGAGTGTTTAAGTAAAGGGGGTGGGGGGAGCTCTCGGGGCTCAAGCCTACCCTACCTGGCACTCGCAATGATCGATGTGGCCATTTGTTTGGAGTTGCCCACGAGAGCAGAACACCCACTTAAATGATGTATTGTTGGCGGAGTTATTTATGATGGCGGCCCACTTTGGCGCTTGGTGGGTGCATATTGCGCAGGTCGTGTTTGACATGGACGACCGAGGAGTGAACAAGCCTGAGACACGCAGGCAGCCTGACCCGAGCAGTGCCTTATGGGCCTTTCCTTAAAAAGTGCTAAACAGTGCGCTGACATTCGGTGGATATTGTACAATGCGGTGCAGCGGTGAAGGGGGCGGAGGTTGACGTTTATCAGAGGATGTGGGTGGAGTCTGACGGCGATGAAGCCGAGCGTCTGCCGTCTGAGCGTCAGCGTGCTACGGATGGGGCGGGATGCAGAGTTGAAGTGGGCGTTGATGGGACGCGGAGACGGAAAAAACTGAAGTTCCCACCTGTTTGTTAAGCGTGGTCCCACTCACTGTCTCCTTTTAATCTTGCCTCCTGTCTTAGGCTGGTGGGGGTAGTCTCACATAGCATCGCCACACGGCCCCCTCGTGCATGTTTGGCTTTGAAATGCTAATCCCAGACGCAAATGTCTTGTCTCATTTAAAGCCACTGTGTCACTTCCCAGGTGGGTGTGTGACAGAGTGCCCTGAGGGACCCCCTCTAATGATGCTAGTCCCCCCACTGTAAATATTGAGGAGAGGGACAAGGTTTTCCCACATGTTCTGGCACAAAGTAAACTGTGTGGAAGCAGGTGTGTGTGACCTTCCAGTGTCCTGTTTTCCAGGCCAGAATGTCTCCCCAGGCTCTCAGGTCTTTGCCTGGCTTTCAAACACCTTTCCTGAGGGGCTTACGGTGGCAGTATCATTGTAATCTTATAAATCACTTCTCAAAACACAGTTTTGTTCGTAGAACGGAGCAGTGTGTAGTTTGTTCTTGTTATTCCTGCTGTATTTACCACTTTTATTACCCTTTAACACTGCTTTTAATTCATGCGAGACATTTTTATTCTTCATGCTGCAGGTTTATTTATGAAGTTCTTTAATTTCCCTGCATCTTGTAGGTTGGTTTAGAAATGCTTTACAAATAACAATAGTGATAATGTACTCTAAGCGAATGTGTTTCACCTGCTCTGAATTCTGAAAGACTTTGATTTACCCTTTAGCATTTACTGCAGTTCCTTTTGAAGATTTAATTAATTAATTCAAGTGTTATTTAATGCTGCCGTTTACAATAACATTAAGCAGCTCTTCTCAAGGGACGGTGGTGACAGAAAAAAAACACTTTTTTTTTTTAAACATCAGTGGTCTTAAGAAGAAAAGGGAAATATTGAAACACTGCGATTTAGTGAATGTAGATAGAAATTGAAATGTGTACAATAATCTGTGCATGTATATTGTAACCTAGCTTGTGTATGACTACTCTGGCAAGTGTGTGATGAGTGTAAATTCCATGCCTGGTCACTCACAGAAAGCTTGGGGCACCAGTTATCCCGGCTGATGTGTGAGGAGGCCGGGAAAGGTAAACAGAGGACGGCAGAGTGGGATCGATCACACTCTCATCAGCTCTCACCTCGGGGCCCCGGCCCGGAAATTGATTGGACCCGCTCAGGGAATACCGTGAAGGTGTGGAGAAAAAAAAAATGCACCTCATTAAATGGGGGAAAAAAAAGGGGGCTACTTGGCTTTAACTCCAGAGTTGCCGTGGTGGGCGGCCAGTCGACTAATGTGAGGCTAATGTGTAGTTAGTGTGTCCATCACCTGGAGAGATGACAGCGACTGCCGCAGGGGAGTCACCAGCTCCCCTCTCGCTCCCCCGCGCCATCTCAGTGAAAAACTAGGCCTAACAACCACTCTCTCTTTCGCACATACTTTCGATCTGTCTGCCTGGATAGGTGGCATTTAGTCAGAGTTCCCCGCTCGGTAGCTCTCAGCTGGGTGGCCAGACTCCAAATGCCACATAGCCGGCACTCCTCAGTCGCTTTAGATGGCCTGCTTTGTGGCTGCCTCTGGCCTGCGCAGTGGGGGACAGGCAGCCATGTCAGCTCAAAGTGGAGACACAGGTTGGTTTCTTCTCACTAAAGGACAGGCAGACAATCAGAGAGATAGAAGGAGGGACAGACTGAGAGAAAAGGATGTCCGATATCGGCTGTCGTGGCTTTGTTGTGTGTTTGAGCTGTAGTGATCGAAGGGGAGTGGATTTGGAGTGTGTTGAAGGGACCATAAAGGATGACATTTCTTTGAAAGGTGGGTTGTATGGAGTGACTGAGAGGCTGCTGAGCAGTGCCACTGGCTGTGTATTCTCCCTGACATGCCCCAGTCCTTGCATGTCATCCCTGCTGTGATCAGAGCCTTTTGGAAGTAAATGGCAGGATGGTTCTGTGCACAGCTTCTACCCAAGACAGACCTCACTCAAGTTGTTTGTGTAAATAGTTCTTGTTCTCTGTTGTTTTTGGGGGGTGCTGGATGGTAGGCGATTTGAATCATGTTGCAGAGCAATGACCTCTAGAAAATTGTGGTTGTGTTGCAGCTGTGAAGGACGAATCATAGCTACATCAAGTTTTAGTTTTTGTTTAAAATACAACCACGAGGGAAATATCTTTACAAAGTTACACCCATTAACCTCCACACCTCCAGCCTACTTGTATTCTAATGCTGCTATGCTAGCATTAATGTGAGTTGTCTCAGAGTTGAGTTAATCTGATTTAGAACCAGCCGACCATGTTGGACATCTCAAATGCTTCCCTGTCGAAAGCAGGGAAGCATAAAAAGTTTGGGGAAAAGTTGTGTCAAGAAAAGAAAAAAGAAACTTGAGAGAGAAGTTCAAACCCTGACTCCTTTCTCACTTCTGCAGTTAGTCAGTCATAGTGTGAAGTGAGTGTCAATGCCGGATTTAAGAATCGAAAAGTTATAGAAATAATCGGGCACAACCCTACCAATGAGTCCAGGGTCAGAAAAATGTGGGGAAGAACTGTCCTCAAGTCATCTGACCACCTAACAAGCTGGTCTGAATAAGTATACTCTAGTTTAATAATGAAGTGACTACCCTGTTCCACTGGTGAATATATTTTGCAGAGAAACGTAATGCTTAGACCGTATTTGCAGGCAGTTTTTTGTTGTTGATGTTCTTACGCTGTAAAAACGAAGTTCTAGGGAGGAGGTTGAAGTGGATACCAGGCTAAGCTCAAACCTCAAAACCAAGAAGTGGTTTGTTTGTGATTGAACAGACGCAGCACCCATAGCAGAGACGTTCCTCTATGGCAGCGGCCTCGAGCCCGAGGAACACGACCAAGAGCCTGAGGCATTGATTCAGATTGTAAACCCCTCAGATCCCAAATAGGTTGATGTAGCAGAACAAGCCTGATCTATCTGACCCACAGGTTCCACTGCCAGACACCATTGGACACCTCCAGAGGCCCTGCGTCTATGCCCGGGTTGGTCAGAGTTAGGGACCTACGCCATGTAAAGGCAGCTGATTTTAATGCTGTGGCTGTTGGGGAAATTTGTAGCAACTGGGGTAGGATGACAGCTGATGGCTGGTTCACCCAAAAACCCTGTTATGAACGGATTAATACGTACAAGATGCAGCAGCGAAACAAAAAGGAAATATTCACATAAAAGAGAAATTACCTTTTTCATTTCACGGGACCCGTTAGGCAGCATTAATGTACTCAAACCTTGTTGCGACTATTTGTGAGTTCCCGGCTCTGAAAAGGCTCTGCTGTATACGTCGGCTAATGCTCTGTTAGAAGAACAATAAACAAAATAGTTTTCAGAAAGGGAACAATAGCTCTCTCGGTCCCATTTGATATGCGACTCTATTGTATGCAACTACATTTTGTGTTGTACAGTTGTCTGCGTCAAAATGAAACGGAGCGCGCATTGTTTTGGGTGGATGATGCTTTGTAGGACGTTTTGGGGGAGGGCAACTCACAGCGTACCACATTTTACGTTGGCGGCAATTGGGGCAATCTTTGACACACACACACACACACACACTCACGTTGGCAATTGTGCGCACCGACATTAACAAAGCTGCTCACACACTTATGCAGACAGATACACGCAAGGGCGCAAACACACTGACACATATACAGCGCAGGTACAAACACACAACACATGCAGAAGGGGAAAGACACACTTAGAAATAGATAGGCTACACCTGGCTACGTGAAGCATCCTTGCGAGGATTAAATCAGCACTTCAAAAGAGCAGGAAACAAAAACACTCCCAGCGGAGGAGAGGGGAGCGGCTCGGCATGCAGAGACTGTCATCTCCAGACGGAGCCGGAGAGGAGGGGAAGGAGGGAAGAGAATGAGGAGAGGAGGAAGAGGGCGGAGTTTTCAGGTGTGCTGACTGGAAGGTGTGTGTGTGTGTGAGCAGACATATGTTTATGTTGGTGGGTGTGTGAATGTATTGTTGGCGTGTGTGTGGTTTCTAAGGGGTGTGCTTGTACTCGCAGAGATGACCGACGCTTGTCATTTGTGGTGGGACTATTTTTCATTCATGTAATGAAAATGTGCCATTACCGTGTTGTTGTTTTTTTCCCCCCAGAGTGCTCGTAAAAATGCCTCAGTGTACTTTGAAATTACTTTATAACATAAAAATATATATGTCGACAATTCAAGGCAAATGTATGTTTCCAAGGAAAACCCCAAAATCAGATTTTCTCACAGGAAGCAGGGACATTTTGAGGTATTTTTGAAGGCATTTATTTTCAATTTCTGACAACAAATAGAAATGTACTTCGACAGGAAAAGGAAAACACTGTATGTTTAAGTACTTTAAATGTGCTTTCGTAGACATAAAAAGAAAAGTAAAACAGTAAAAACATATTCTGTACAGTAGAGTATACACACATGCTACTTACTTTTAGTTAAGACGCAACTTTGGACTAAAAACTAAATCTAAATCCTCATGGGTATGTATGACTATAAATTTTCTTGTGCACATGTTTTGCACTATAATTTCACAAATTACATATAAAAACAGTTTGTGTAGTTTTTCCTAATAGTTTTTTCTACATCAGATGAAGCTGTAGGAAAACTGTCTCCAAGAACTAAAATCTTTGTGTTTGTGTGTGTGTTCAGGTGGAGTTTGAGTGGCTGCGACAGTACTGGTTTCAGGGCCAGCGTTACGCCCGCTTCTGCAGCTGGTGGACCAGACCGATGGAGCAGCTGGAGAAGGACTGGAGGCTCATGGAGACCATGGTGAGACAGCTCAGACGCACTGCTGGTCACGTGACGAGCCTCACTCTCTGCCTTCTCAGGGCTGCGCAGTTTACTGAGCGCGGCGTCGACTCGCTCACGTGACTTAAGTCGTTCTTCAGTGGGTAAATGAAACGTATTTCTGTTTAAATTTTCAGGCCGGTTCTTTTTCTCCAGAGGCTCAGTTTCGCAGGCTTTGCACTGGTGCAATTCATGTCCTAGAAAATAGATTTTAAAAAACTTGCAAATGGTTTTTATTCTATTTAGATATGAGAATACAGAAAAGTATAGTTTGTACTTTTTATTAAAAATAGGCAAGAATACACTATACTGTAAATTAAAACACCACTTTTGCAATGATATTCATTAGATATAATAATAATAATAATAATAATAATAATAATAATAATAATAATAATAATAATAATAATAATAATGAAAACTTTACAGCATGAGCTATATCTATCTATATCCTGTTTATTAACTAAATCCTTCCAGTAGACAACAGTGGATCTGGGGTGAAATTCAGACCCCAACTGAGGCTTTTGTACCAGGTCATAGATTCTTGGTCAAATGAGGCCTTTTCAAAGTTTAACTTCAGGATTTCTCGTGATATATTCTGTCATACCTCATGTTATGCAGTCACTCAGTCATTGTATTTAAAAACTTGACGTCATAACAAATACACTCCAGGTATGGAGAATTCAGAGTTTTAAATTGTGCTAAGTGTCTCTTTAATGTTTGTACAAAAAGAGCACATTAATATCTTAGAAGGCCTTTTAATTAGATAAGTGCAAGTACAACATCTCCAATTTCATGTGGGCTAAAGTCTGGCTGCCGGATGTCCCTGAACACTAGATTGTAGAGTGTGGATCCTGCCTCTGAAATTATCTGTAGTTTGTACCTTTAACGCCAAGTGGCAGCAAATGCTCACTACAATCGTGTGTGTGTGTGTGTGTGTGTGTGTGTGTGTGTGTGTGTGTGTGTGTGTGTGTGTG